>NW_026558901.1:300000-401464 GCF_026930045.1 Uloborus diversus | reverse complement strand
AAATATATACATTGAAGATATTCGCTCCGGCTGGGACTCGAACCCAGGCCACTCGCTTGGAAGACCAGCGGTCTAGCCATTAGGCTATCGGAGTTCTGTCGAGCGGAGTCTTACTGCCTGACTGATACTGCCTGACTGACAGACTGACTCACTGGCTGACTGATACTGACTGACTGACTCACTGACTGACCGAGACTGACTGACTAACTGCCTGACTGACTGAGACTGGACTGACTGACTGACTGACTGACTAACTGACTGACTGAGACTGACTGACTGACTGCTTGACTCTCTGACTGGCTATTTCACTGACTGACTGAATGACTAAATGACTGACTGACACTGACTGACTGACTGCTTGACTACCTGACTGACTGCTTGACTGACTAACTGACTGGACAGGACTGACCGACTGACTGACTGACAGACTGACTGAATAAGGATGACTGACAGACTGACTGAATAAGGCTGACTGACTGACTGACTGACAGACTGACTGAATAAGGCTGACCGACTGACTGACTGCCTGACTGACTGACTGACTGAATGACTGACTGACTGACTGACCGAGACTGACTGACTGACTGACTGAGACTGGACTAGACTGACTGACTGACTGACTGACTGAGACTGACTGACTGCTTTAGTGACTAACTGACTGCACAGGACTGACCGACTGACTGACTGACTGACTGCCTGACTGACTGACTGACTGAATGACTGACTGACTGAGACTAAATGACTGACTGCTTGACTTACTGGCTGAAGGACTAACTGACTGACTGAGTGACTGACTGACTGGACTGACTGACTGAGACTGAATGACTGAGTGCTTGACTGATTGACTGTCAGACTGACTGACTGACTTCGCAAAAGGGAAAAATAAAAAAAAAAAGAATTATAAAATTAGAAAAAAATATTTGCATTTAAGATTTCCTTTCCGGCCGGGACTCGAACCCAGTACCACGCGCTAGGAACCCAACGGTCTAGCCATTAGGCTATCGGAGCTCTGTCGATGGAAGTCTTAAATATAATAAAAACAAAAAATGCACCTTGGTAATTATTGATTCAAACACTTTGAAATTTACAGGTCGAATAATTAAACTGACTCAGAATTTTTCTCCCTACATAAATAATCAATATTCGCAAAAGAGAAAAATTAAAAAAAAAAAGAAGAAGAAATTTCAAATTAGAAACTAAAAGTATACATTGAAGATTTTTGTTCAGGCTGGGACTCGAACCCAGGGTCACTCGCTTGGAAGCCTAACACTCTAGCCATCAGTCTATGGGAGCTCTGTCGGTGGGAGTTTTAAATATAATAAAAACAAAAAATGCACCTTGGTAATTGTTTATTTAAACACTTTGAAATCTTCGTGTCGAAAAATTAAACTGACTCAGAATTTTCTTTCCTACATAAATAATCAATAATTGCAAAGGAAAGAAATTGAAAAAAAAAAGAATTTTCAAATTAGAAAAGAAATATATACATTGAAGATATTCGCTCCGGCTGGGACTCGAACCCAGGCCACTCGCTTGGAAGACCAGCGGTCTAGCCATTAGGCTATCGGAGTTCTGTCGAGCGGAGTCTTACTGCCTGACTGATACTGCCTGACTGACAGACTGACTCACTGACTGACTGATACTGACTGACTGACTCACTGACTGACCGAGACTGACTGACTAACTGCCTGACTGACTGAGACTGGACTGACTGACTGACTGACTGACTGACTGACTAACTGACTGACTGAGACTGACTGACTGACTGCTTGACTGTCTGACTGGCTATTTCACTGACTGACTGAATGACTAAATGACTGACTGACACTGACTGACTGACTGCTTGACTACCTGACTGACTGCTTGACTGACTAACTGACTGGACAGGACTGACCGACTGACTGACTGACAGACTGACTGAATAAGGATGACTGACAGACTGACTGAATAAGGCTGACTGACTGACTGACAGACTGACTGAATAAGGCTGACCGACTGACTGACTGCCTGACTGACTGCCTGACTGAATGACTGATTGACTGACTGACCGAGACTGACTGACTGACTGACTGAGACTGGACTGGACTGACTGACTGACTGACTGACTGACTGACTGCTTTAGTGACTAACTGAATGCACAGGACTGACCGACTGACTGACTGACTGACTGCCTGACTGACTGACTGAATGACTGACTGACTGAGACTAAATGACTGACTGCTTGACTGACTGGCTGAAGGACTAACTGACTGACTGAGTGACTGACTGACTGGACTGACTGACTGAGACTGAATGACTGAGTGCTTGACTGATTGACTGTCAGACTGACTGACTGACTTCGCAAAAGGGAAAAATAAAAAAAAAAGAATTATAAAATTAGAAAAAAATATTTGCATTTAAGATTTCCTTTCCGGCCGGGACTCGAACCCAGTACCACGCGCTAGGAACCCAACGGTCTAGCCATTAGGCTATCGGAGCTCTGTCGATGGAAGTCTTAAATATAATAAAAACAAAAAATGCACCTTGGTAATTATTGATTCTAACACTTTGAAATTTACAGGTCGAATAATTAAACTGACTCAGAATTTTTCTCCCTACATAAATAATCAATATTTGCAAAAGAGAAAAATTAAAAAAAAAAGAAGAAGAAATTTCAAATTAGAAACTAAAAGTATACATTGAAGATTTTCGTTCAGGCTGGGACTCGAACCCAGGGCCACTCGCTTGGAAGCCTAACACTCTAGCCATTAGTCTATGGGAGCTCTGTCGGTGGGAGTTTTAAACATAATAAAAACAAAAAATGCACCTTGGTAATTGTTTATTTAAACACTTTGAAATCTTCGTGTCGAAAAATTAAACTGATTTAGAATTTTCTTCCCTACATAAATAATCAATAATTGCAAAGGAAAGAAATTGAAAAAAAAAAGAATTTTCAAATTAGAAAAGAAATATATACATTGAAGATATACGCTCCGGCTGGGACTCGAACCCAGGCCACTCGCTTGGAAGACCAGCGGTCTAGCCATTAGGCTATCGGAGTTCTGTCGAGCGGAGTCTTACTGCCTGACTGATACTGCCTGACTGACAGACTGACTCACTGACTGACTGATACTGACTGACTGACTCACTGACTGACCGAGACTGACTGACTAACTGCCTGACTGACTGAGACTGGACTGACTGACTCACTGACTGACCGAGACTGACTGACTGACTAACTGCCTGACTGACTGAGACTGGACTGACTGACTGACTGACTGACTGACTAACTGACTGACTGAGACTGACTGACTGACTGCTTGACTCTCTGACTGGCTATTTCACTGACTGACTGAATGACTAAATGACTGACTGACACTGACTGACTGCTTGACTACCTGACTGACTGCTTGACTACCTGACTGACTGCTTGACTGACTAACTGACTGGACAGGACTGACCGACTGACTGACTGACAGACTGACTGAATAAGGATGACTGACAGACTGACTGAATAAGGCTGCCTGACTGACTGACTGACAGACTGACTGAATAAGGCTGACCGACTGACTGACTGCCTGACTGACTGACTGACTGAATGACTGATTGACTGACTGACCGAGACTGACTGACTGACTGACTGAGACTGGACTGGACTGACTGACTGACTGACTGACTGACTGACTGCTTTAGTGACTAACTGAATGCACAGGACTGACCGACTGACTGACTGACTGACTGACTGACTGACTAACTGACTGACTGAGACTGACTGACTGACTGCTTGACTCTCTGACTGGCTATTTCACTGACTGACTGAATGACTAAATGACTGACTGACACTGACTGACTGACTGCTTGACTACCTGACTGACTGCTTGACTGACTAACTGACTGGACAGGACTGACCGACTGACTGACTGACAGACTGACTGAATAAGGATGACTGACAGACTGACTGAATTAGGCTGACTGACTGACTGACTGACAGACTGACTGAATAAGGCTGACCGACTGACTGACTGCCTGACTGACTGACTGACTGAATGACTGATTGACTGACTGACCGAGACTGACTGACTGACTGACTGAGACTGGACTGGACTGACTGACTGACTGACTGCTTTAGTGACTAACTGAATGCACAGGACTGACCGACTGACTGACTGACTGACTGCCTGACTGACTGACTGAATGACTGACTGACTGAGACTAAATGACTGACTGCTTGACTGACTGGCTGAAGGACTAACTGACTGACTGAGTGACTGACTGACTGGACTGACTGACTGAGACTGAATGACTGTGTGCTTGACTGATTGACTGTCAGACTGACTGACTGACTTCGCAAAAGGGAAAAATAAAAAAAAAAGAGTTATAAAATTAGAAAAAAATATTTGCATTTAAGATTTCCTTTCCGGCTGGGATTTGAACCCAGGGCGACACTCATGGAAGCCCAACGCTCTCGCCAATATACTATCGGATCTCTGTTGATCGGTGTCTTTATTATAATAAAAACAAAAATGCACCTTAGTAATTATTGATCTAAAATCTTTGAAATCTAAAGGTCGAATGATTAAACTGACTCAGAATTTTCTTCCGTACATAAATAATCCATATTTGCAAAAGAAAGAAATTGAAAAAAAAAGAATCTTCAAATTAGAAGAGAAATATATACATGGAAGATTTTCGTTCCGGCCGGGACTCGAACCCAGTACCACGCGCTTGGAACCCAACGGTCTAGCCATTAGGCTATCGGAGCTCTGTCGATGGAAGTCTTAAATATAATAAAAACAAAAAATGCACCTTGGTAATTATTGATTCAAACACTTTGAAATTTACAGGTCGAATAATTAAACTGACTCAGAATTTTTCTCCCTACATAAATAATCAATATTTGCAAAAGAGAAAAATTAAAAAAAAAAAAAGAAGAAGAAATTTCAAATTAGAAACTAAAAGTATACATTGAAGATTTTCGTTCAGGCTGGGACTCGAACCCAGGGCCACTCGCTTGGAAGCCTAACACTCTAGCCATTAGTCTATGGGAGCTCTGTCGGTGGGAGTTTTAAATATAATAAAAACAAAAAATGCACCTTGATAATTGTTTATTTAAACACTTTGAAATCTTCGTGTCGAAAAATTAAACTGACTCAGAATTTTCTTCCCTACATAAATAATCAATAATTGCAAAGGAAAGAAATTGAAAAAAAAAAAAGAATTTTCAAATTAGAAAAGAAATATATACATTGAAGATATTCGCTCCGGCTGGGACTCGAACCCAGGCCACTCGCTTGGAAGACCAGCGGTCTAGCCATTAGGCTATCGGAGTTCTGTCGAGCGGAGTCTTACTGCCTGACTGATACTGCCTGACTGACAGACTGACTCACTGACTGACTGATACTGACTGACTGACTCACTGACTGACCGAGACTGACTGACTAACTGCCTGACTGACTGAGACTGGACTGACTGACTCACTGACTGACCGAGACTGACTGACTGACTAACTGCCTGACTGACTGAGACTGGACTGACTGACTGACTGACTGACTGACTAACTGACTGACTGAGACTGACTGACTGACTGCTTGACTCTCTGACTGGCTATTTCACTGACTGACTGAATGACTAAATGACTGACTGACACTGACTGACTGACTGCTTGACTACCTGACTGACTGCTTGACTGACTAACTGACTGGACAGGACTGACCGACTGACTGACTGACAGACTGACTGAATAAGGATGACTGACAGACTGACTGAATAAGGCTGACTGACTGACTGACTGACAGACTGACTGAATAAGGCTGACCGACTGACTGACTGCCTGACTGACTGACTGACTGAATGACTGACTGACTGACTGACCGAGACTGACTGACTGACTGACTGAGACTGGACTAGACTGACTGACTGACTGACTGACTGAGACTGACTGACTGCTTTAGTGACTAACTGACTGCACAGGACTGACCGACTGACTGACTGACTGACTGCCTGACTGACTGACTGACTGAATGACTGACTGACTGAGACTAAATGACTGACTGCTTGACTTACTGGCTGAAGGACTAACTGACTGACTGAGTGACTGACTGACTGGACTGACTGACTGAGACTGAATGACTGAGTGCTTGACTGATTGACTGTCAGACTGACTGACTGACTTCGCAAAAGGGAAAAATAAAAAAAAAAGAGTTATAAAATTAGAAAAAAATATTTGCATTTAAGATTTCCTTTCCGGCCGGGACTCGAACCCAGTACCACGCGCTAGGAACCCAACGGTCTAGCCATTAGGCTATCGGAGCTCTGTCGATGGAAGTCTTAAATATAATAAAAACAAAAAATGCACCTTGGTAATTATTGATTCAAACACTTTGAAATTTACAGGTCGAATAATTAAACTGACTCAGAATTTTTCTCCCTACATAAATAATCAATATTCGCAAAAGAGAAAAATTAAAAAAAAAAAGAAGAAGAAATTTCAAATTAGAAACTAAAAGTATACATTGAAGATTTTTGTTCAGGCTGGGACTCGAACCCAGGGTCACTCGCTTGGAAGCCTAACACTCTAGCCATCAGTCTATGGGAGCTCTGTCGGTGGGAGTTTTAAATATAATAAAAACAAAAAATGCACCTTGGTAATTGTTTATTTAAACACTTTGAAATCTTCGTGTCGAAAAATTAAACTGACTCAGAATTTTCTTTCCTACATAAATAATCAATAATTGCAAAGGAAAGAAATTGAAAAAAAAAAGAATTTTCAAATTAGAAAAGAAATATATACATTGAAGATATTCGCTCCGGCTGGGACTCGAACCCAGGCCACTCGCTTGGAAGACCAGCGGTCTAGCCATTAGGCTATCGGAGTTCTGTCGAGCGGAGTCTTACTGCCTGACTGATACTGCCTGACTGACAGACTGACTCACTGACTGACTGATACTGACTGACTGACTCACTGACTGACCGAGACTGACTGACTAACTGCCTGACTGACTGAGACTGGACTGACTGACTGACTGACTGACTGACTGACTAACTGACTGACTGAGACTGACTGACTGACTGCTTGACTCTCTGACTGGCTATTTCACTGACTGACTGAATGACTAAATGACTGACTGACACTGACTGACTGACTGCTTGACTACCTGACTGACTGCTTGACTGACTAACTGACTGGACAGGACTGACCGACTGACTGACTGACAGACTGACTGAATAAGGATGACTGACAGACTGACTGAATAAGGCTGACTGACTGACTGACAGACTGACTGAATAAGGCTGACCGACTGACTGACTGCCTGACTGACTGCCTGACTGAATGACTGATTGACTGACTGACCGAGACTGACTGACTGACTGACTGAGACTGGACTGGACTGACTGACTGACTGACTGACTGACTGACTGCTTTAGTGACTAACTGAATGCACAGGACTGACCGACTGACTGACTGACTGACTGCCTGACTGACTGACTGAATGACTGACTGACTGAGACTAAATGACTGACTGCTTGACTGACTGGCTGAAGGACTAACTGACTGACTGAGTGACTGACTGACTGGACTGACTGACTGAGACTGAATGACTGAGTGCTTGACTGATTGACTGTCAGACTGACTGACTGATTTCGCAAAAGGGAAAAATAAAAAAAAAAGAATTATAAAATTAGAAAAAAATATTTGCATTTAAGATTTCCTTTCCGGCCGGGACTCGAACCCAGTACCACGCGCTAGGAACCCAACGGTCTAGCCATTAGGCTATCGGAGCTCTGTCGATGGAAGTCTTAAATATAATAAAAACAAAAAATGCACCTTGGTAATTATTGATTCAAACACTTTGAAATTTACAGGTCGAATAATTAAACTGACTCAGAATTTTTCTCCCTACATAAATAATCAATATTTGCAAAAGAGAAAAATTAAAAAAAAAAAGAAGAAGAAATTTCAAATTAGAAACTAAAAGTATACATTGAAGATTTTCGTTCAGGCTGGGACTCGAACCCAGGGCCACTCGCTTGGAAGCCTAACACTCTAGCCATTAGTCTATGGGAGCTCTGTCGGTGGGAGTTTTAAATATAATAAAAACAAAAAATGCACCTTGGTAATTGTTTATTTAAACACTTTGAAATCTTCGTGTCGAAAAATTAAACTGACTCAGAATTTTCTTCCCTACATAAATAATCAATAATTGCAAAGGAAAGAAATTGAAAAAAAAAAAGAATTTTCAAATTAGAAAAGAAATATATACATTGAAGATATACGCTCCGGCTGGGACTCGAACCCAGGCCACTCGCTTGGAAGACCAGCGGTCTAGCCATTAGGCTATCGGAGTTCTGTCGAGCGGAGTCTTACTGCCTGACTGATACTGCCTGACTGACAGACTGACTCACTGACTGACTGATACTGACTGACTGACTCACTGACTGACCGAGACTGACTGACTAACTGCCTGACTGACTGAGACTGGACTGACTGACTCACTGACTGACCGAGACTGACTGACTAACTGCCTGACTGACTGAGACTGGACTGACTAACTGACTGACTGACTGACTGACTAACTGACTGACTGAGACTGACTGACTGACTGCTTGACTCTCTGACTGGCTATTTCACTGACTGACTGAATGACTAAATGACTGACTGACACTGACTGACTGCTTGACTACCTGACTGACTGCTTGACTACCTGACTGACTGCTTGACTACCTGACTGACTGCTTGACTGACTAACTGACTGGACAGGACTGACCGACTGACTGACTGACAGACTGACTGAATAAGGATGACTGACAGACTGACTGAATAAGGCTGCCTGACTGACTGACTGACAGACTGACTGAATAAGGCTGACCGACTGACTGATTGAATGACTGACTGACTGACTGAATGACTGATTGACTGACTGACCGAGACTGACTGACTGACTGACTGAGACTGGACTGGACTGACTGACTGACTGACTGACTGACTGACTGCTTTAGTGACTAACTGAATGCACAGGACTGACCGACTGACTGACTGACTGACTGACTGACTGACTAACTGACTGACTGAGACTGACTGACTGACTGCTTGACTCTCTGACTGGCTATTTCACTGACTGACTGAATGACTAAATGACTGACTGACACTGACTGACTGACTGCTTGACTACCTGACTGACTGCTTGACTGACTAACTGACTGGACAGGACTGACCGACTGACTGACTGACAGACTGACTGAATAAGGATGACTGACAGACTGACTGAATAAGGCTGACTGACTGACTGACTGACAGACTGACTGAATAAGGCTGACCGACTGACTGACTGCCTGACTGACTGACTGACTGAATGACTGATTGACTGACTGACCGAGACTGACTGACTGACTGACTGAGACTGGACTGGACTGACTGACTGACTGACTGCTTTAGTGACTAACTGAATGCACAGGACTGACCGACTGACTGACTGACTGACTGCCTGACTGACTGACTGAATGACTGACTGACTGAGACTAAATGACTGACTGCTTGACTGACTGGCTGAAGGACTAACTGACTGACTGAGTGACTGACTGACTGGACTGACTGACTGAGACTGAATGACTGAGTGCTTGACTGATTGACTGTCAGACTGACTGACTGACTTCACAAAAGGGAAAAATAAAAAAAAAAGAGTTATAAAATTAGAAAAAAATATTTGCATTTAAGATTTCCTTTCCGGCTGGGATTTAAACCCAGGGCGACACTCATGGAAGCCCAACGCTCTCGCCAATATACTATCGGATCTCTGTTGATCGGTGTCTTAATTATAATAAAAACAAAAAATGCACCTTAGTAATTATTGATCTAAAATCTTTGAAATCTAAAGGTCGAATGATTAAACTGACTCAGAATTTTCTTCCGTACATAAATAATCCATATTTGCAAAAGAAAGAAATTGAAAAAAAAAAGAATCTTCAAATTAGAAGAGAAATATATACATGGAAGATTTTCGTTCCGGCCGGGACTCGAACCCAGTACCACGCGCTTGGAACCCAACGGTCTAGCCATTAGGCTATCGGAGCTCTGTCGATGGAAGTCTTAAATATAATAAAAACAAAAAATGCACCTTGGTAATTATTGATTCAAACACTTTGAAATTTACAGGTCGAATAATTAAACTGACTCAGAATTTTTCTCCCTACATAAATAATCAATATTCGCAAAAGAGAAAAATTAAAAGAAAAGAAGAAGAAATTTCAAATTAGAAACTAAAAGTATACATTGAAGATTTTCGTTCAGGCTGGGACTCGAACCCAGGGCCACTCGCTTGGAAGCCTAACACTCTAGCCATTAGTCTATGGGAGCTCTGTCGGTGGGAGTTTTAAATATAATAAAAACAAAAAATGCACCTTGGTAATTGTTTATTTAAACACTTTGAAATCTTCGTGTCGAAAAATTAAACTGACTCAGAATTTTCTTCCCTACATAAATAATCAATAATTGCAAAGGAAAGAAATTGAAAAAAAAAAGAATTTTCAAATTAGAAAAGAAATATATACATTGAAGATATTCGCTCCGGCTGGGACTCGAACCCAGGCCACTCGCTTGGAAGACCAGCGGTCTAGCCATTAGGCTATCGGAGTTCTGTCGAGCGGAGTCTTACTGCCTGACTGATACTGCCTGACTGACAGACTGACTCACTGACTGACTGATACTGACTGACTGACTCACTGACTGACCGAGACTGACTGACTAACTGCCTGACTGACTGAGACTGGACTGACTGACTGACTGACTGACTGACTGACTAACTGACTGACTGCTTGACTCTCTGACTGGCTATTTCACTGACTGACTGAATGACTAAATGACTGACTGACACTGACTGACTGACTGCTTGACTACCTGACTGACTGCTTGACTGACTAACTGACTGGACAGGACTGACCGACTGACTGACTGACAGACTGACTGAATAAGGATGACTGACAGAATGACTGAATAAGGCTGACTGACTGACTGACTGACAGAATGACTGAATAAGGCTGACCGACTGACTGACTGCCTGACTGACTGACTGACTGAATGACTGACTGACTGACTGACCGAGACTGACTGACTGACTGACTGAGACTGGACTGGACTGACTGACTGACTGACTGACTGAGACTGACTGACTGCTTTACTGACTAACTGACTGCACAGGACTGACCGACTGACTGACTGACTGACTGCCTGACTGATTGACTGACTGAATGACTGACTGACTGAGACTAAATGACTGACTGACTGAGACTAAATGACTGACTGCTTGACTGACTGGCTGAAGGACTAACTGACTGACTGAGTGACTGACTGACTGGACTGACTGACTGAGACTGAATGACTGAGTGCTTGACTGATTGACTGTCAGACTGACTGACTGACTTCGCAAAAGGGAAAAATAAAAAAAAAAGAATTATGAAATTAGAAAAAAAATTTTTGCATTTAAGATTTCCTTTCCGGCCGGGACTCGAACCCAGTACCACGCGCTAGGAACCCAACGGTCTAGCCATTAGGCTATCGGAGCTCTGTCGATGGAAGTCTTAAATATAATAAAAACAAAAAATGCACCTTGGTAATTATTGATTCAAACACTTTGAAATTTACAGGTCGAATAATTAAACTGACTCAGAATTTTTCTCCCTACATAAATAATCAATATTCGCAAAAGAGAAAAATTAAAAAAAAAAGAAGAAGAAATTTCAAATTAGAAACTAAAAGTATACATTGAAGATTTTCGTTCAGGCTGGGACTCGAACCCAGGGCCACTCGCTTGGAAGCCTAACACTCTAGCCATTAGTCTATGGGAGCTCTGTCGGTGGGAGTTTTAAATATAATAAAAACAAAAAATGCACCTTGGTAATTGTTTATTTAAACACTTTGAAATCTTCGTGTCGAAAAATTAAACTGACTCAGAATTTTCTTCCCTACATAAATAATCAATAATTGCAAAGGAAAGAAATTGAAAAAAAAAAGAATTTTCAAATTAGAAAAGAAATATATACATTGAAGGTATTCGCTCCGGCTGGGACTCGAACCCAGGCCACTCCCTTGGAAGACCAGCGGTCTAGCCATTAGGCTATCGGAGTTCTGTCGAGCGGAGTCTTACTGCCTGACTGATACTGCCTGACTGACAGACTGACTCACTGACTGACTGATACTGACTGACTGACTCACTGACTGACCGAGACTGACTGACTAAATGCCTGACTGACTGAGACTGGACTGACTGACTGACTGACTGACTGACTGACTAACTGACTGACTGAGACTGACTGACTGACTGCTTGACTCTCTGACTGGCTATTTCACTGACTGACTGAATGACAAAATGACTGACTGACACTGACTGACTGACTGCTTGACTACCTGACTGACTGCTTGACTGACTAACTGACTGGACAGGACTGACCGACTGACTGACTGACAGACTGACTGAATAAGGATGACTGACAGACTGACTGAATAAGGCTGACTGACTGACTGACTGACAGACTGACTGAATAAGGCTGACCGACTGACTGACTGCCTGACTGACTGACTGACTGAATGACTGACTGACTGACTGACCGAGACTGACTGACTGACTGACTGAGACTGGACTAGACTGACTGACTGACTGACTGACTGAGACTGACTGACTGCTTTAGTGACTAACTGACTGCACAGGACTGACCGACTGACTGACTGACTGACTGCCTGACTGACTGACTGACTGAATGACTGACTGACTGAGACTAAATGACTGACTGCTTGACTGACTGGCTGAAGGACTAACTGACTGACTGAGTGAATGACTGACTGGACTGACTGACTGAGACTGAATGACTGAGTGCTTGACTGATTGACTGTCAGACTGACTGACTGACATCGCAAAAGGGAAAAATAAAAAAAAGGAATTATAAAATTAGAAAAAAATATTTGCATTTATGATTTCCTTTCCGGCCGGGACTCGAACCCAGTACCACGCGCTAGGAACCCAACGGTCTAGCCATTAGGCTATCGGAGCTCTGTCGATGGAAGTCTTAAATATAATAAAAACAAAAAATGCACCTTGGTAATTATTGATTCAAACACTTTGAAATTTACAGGTCGAATAATTAAACTGACTCAGAATTTTTCTCCCTACATAAATAATCAATATTCGCAAAAGAGAAAAATTAAAAAAAAAAAGAAGAAGAAATTTCAAATTAGAAACTAAAAGTATACATTGAAGATTTTCGTTCAGGCTGGGACTCGAACCCAGGGCCACTCGCTTGGAAGCCTAAAACTCTAGCCATTAGTCTATGGGAGCTCTGTCGGTGGGAGTTTTAAATATAATAAAAACAAAAAATGCACCTTGGTAATTGTTTATTTAAACACTTTGAAATCTTCCTGTCGAAAAATTAAACTGACTCAGAATTTTCTTCCCTACATAAATAATCAATAATTGCAAAGGAAAGAAATTGAAAAAAAAAGAATTTTCAAATTAGAAAAGAAATATATACATTGAAGATATTCGCTCCGGCTGGGACTCGAACCCAGGCCACTCGCTTGGAAGACCAGCGGTCTAGCCATTAGGCTATCGGAGTTCTGTCGAGCGGAGTCTTACTGCCTGACTGATACTGCCTGACTGACAGACTGACTCACTGACTGACTGATACTGACTGACTGACTCACTGACTGACCGAGACTGACTGACTAACTGACTGACTGAGACTGACTGACTGACTGCTTGACTCTCTGACTGGCTATTTCACTGACTGACTGAATGACTAAATGACTGACTGACACTGACTGACTGACTGCTTGACTACCTGACTGACTGCTTGACTGACTAACTGACTGGACAGGACTGACCGACTGACTGACTGACAGACTGACTGAATAAGGATGACTGACAGAATGACTGAATAAGGCTGACTGACTGACAGAATGACTGAATAAGGCTGACCGACTGACTGACTGCCTGACTGACTGACTGAATGACTGACTGACTGACTGACCGAGACTGACTGACTGACTGACTGAGACTGGACTGGACTGACTGACTGACTGACTGAGACTGGACTGGACTGACTGACTGACTGACTGACTGAGACTGACTGACTGCTTTAGTGACTAACTGACTGCACAGGACTGACCGACTGACTGACTGACTGACTGCCTGACTGACTGACTGACTGAATGACTGACTGACTGAGACTAAATGACTGACTGACTGAGACTAAATGACTGACTGCTTGACTGACTGGCTGAAGGACTAACTGACTGACTGAGTGACTGACTGACTGGACTGACTGACTGAGACTGAATGACTGAGTGCTTGACTGATTGACTGTCAGACTGACTGACTGACTTCGCAAAAGGGAAAAATAAAAAAAAAAGAATTATGAAATTAGAAAAAAATTTTTGCATTTAAGATTTCCTTTCCGGCCGGGACTCGAACCCAGTACCACGCGCTAGGAACCCAACGGTCTAGCCATTAGGCTATCGGAGCTCTGTCGATGGAAGTCTTAAATATAATAAAAACAAAAAATGCACCTTGGTAATTATTGATTCAAACACTTTGAAATTTACAGGTCGAATAATTAAACTGACTCAGAATTTTTCTCCCTACATAAATAATCAATATTCGCAAAAGAGAAAAATTAAAAAAAAAGAAGAAGAAATTTCAAATTAGAAACTAAAAGTATACATTGAAGATTTTCGTTCAGGCTGGGACTCGAACCCAGGGCCACTCGCTTGGAAGCCTAACACTCTAGCCATTAGTCTATGGGAGCTCTGTCGGTGGGAGTTTTAAATATAATAAAAACAAAAAATGCACCTTGGTAATTGTTTATTTAAACACTTTGAAATCTTCGAGTCGAAAAATTAAACTGACTCAGAATTTTCTTCCCTACATAAATAATCAATAATTGCAAAAGGAAAGAAATTGAAAAAAAAAAGAATTTTCAAATTAGAAAAGAAATATATACATTGAAGATATTTGCTCCGGCTGGGACTCGAACCCAGGCCACTCCCTTGGAAGACCAGCGGTCTAGCCATTAGGCTATCGGAGTTCTGTCGAGCGGAGTCTTACTGCCTGACTGATACTGCCTGACTGACAGACTGACTCACTGACTGACTGATACTGACTGACTGACTCACTGACTGACTGAGACTGACTGACTAACTGCCTGACTGACTGAGACTGGACTGACTGACTGACTGACTGACTGACTGACTAACTGACTGACTGAGACTGACTGACTGACTGCTTGACTCTCTGACTGGCTATTTCACTGACTGACTGAATGACTAAATGACTGACTGACACTGACTGACTGACTGCTTGACTACCTGACTGACTGCTTGACTGACTAACTGACTGGACAGAACTGACCGACTGACTGACTGACAGACTGACTGAATAAGGATGACTGACAGACTGACTGAATAAGGCTGACTGACTGACTGACTGACAGACTGACTGAATAAGGCTGACCGACTGACTGACTGCCTGACTGACTGACTGACTGAATGACTGATTGACTGACTGACCGAGACTGACTGACTGACTGACTGAGACTGGACTGGACTGACTGACTGACTGACTGACTGACTGACTGACTGACTGCTTTAGTGACTAACTGAATGCACAGGACTGACCGACTGACTGACTGACTGACTGCCTGACTGACTGAATGAATGACTGACTGACTGAGACTAAATGACTGACTGCTTGACTGACTGGCTGAAGGACTAACTGACTGACTGAGTGACTGACTGACTGGACTGACTGACTGAGACTGAATGACTGAGTGCTTGACTGATTGACTGTCAGACTGACTGACTGACTTCGCAAAAGGGAAAAATAAAAAAAAAAGAATTATAAAATTAGAAAAAAATATTTGCATTTAAGATTTCCTTTCCGGCCGGGACTCGAACCCAGTACCACGCGCTAGGAACCCAACGGTCTAGCCATTAGGCTATCGGAGCTCTAGCGATGGAAGTCTTAAATATAATAAAAACAAAAAATGCACCTTGGTAATTATTGATTCAAACACTTTGAAATTTACAGGTCGAATAATTAAACTGACTCAGAATTTTTCTCCCTACATAAATAATCAATATTCGCAAAAGAGAAAAATTAAAAAAAAAGAAGAAGAAATTTCAAATTAGAAACTAAAAGTATACATTGAAGATTTTCGTTCAGGCTGGGACTGGAACCCAGGGCCACTCGCTTGGAAGCCTAACACTCTAGCCATTAGTCTATGGGAGCTCTGTCGGTGGGAGTTTTAAATATAATAAAAACAAAAAATGCACCTTGGTAATTGTTTATTTAAACACTTTGAAATCTTCGTGTCGAAAAATTAAACTGACTCAGAATTTTCTTCCCTACATAAATAATCAATAATTGCAAAGGAAAGAAATTGAAAAAAAAAAGAATTTTCAAATTAGAAAAGAAATATATACATTGAAGATATTCGCTCCGGCAGGGACTCGAACCCAGGCCACTCGCTTGGAAGACCAGCGGTCTAGCCATTAGGCTATCGGAGTTCTGTCGAGCGGAGTCTTACTGCCTGACTGATACTGCCTGACTGACAGACTGACTCACTGACTGACTGATACTGACTGACTGACTCACTGACTGACCGAGACTGACTGACTAACTGCCTGACTGACTGAGACTGGACTGACTGACTCACTGACTGACCGAGACTGACTGACTAACTGCCTGAGTGACTGAGACTGGACTGACTGACTGACTGACTGACTGACTGACTAACTGACTGACTGAGACTGACTGACTGACTGCTTGACTCTCTGACTGGCTATTTCACTGACTGACTGAATGACTAAATGACTGACTGACACTGACTGACTGACTGCTTGACTACCTGACTGACTGCTTGACTGACTAACTGACTGGACAGGACTGACCGACTGACTGACTGACAGACTGACTGAATAAGGATGACTGACAGACTGACTGAATAAGGCTGACTGACTGACAGACTGACTGAATAAGGCTGACCGACTGACTGACTGCCTGACTGACTGACTGACTGAATGACTGATTGACTGACTGACCGAGACTGACTGACTGACTGACTGAGACTGGACTGGACTGACTGACTGACTGACTGACTGACTGACTGCTTTAGTGACTAACTGAATGCACAGGACTGACCGACTGACTGACTGACTGACTGCCTGACTGACTGACTGAATGACTGACTGACTGAGACTAAATGACTGACTGCTTGACTGACTGGCTGAAGGACTAACTGACTGACTGAGTGACTGACTGACTGGACTGACTGACTGAGACTGAATGACTGAGTGCTTGACTGATTGACTGTCAGACTGACTGACTGACTTCACAAAAGGGAAAAATAAAAAAAAAAGAATTATAAAATTAGAAAAAAATATTTGCATTTAAGATTTCCTTTCCGGCCGGGACTCGAACCCAGTACCACGCGCTAGGAACCCAACGGTCTAGCTATTAGGCTATCGGAGCTCTAGCGATGGAAGTCTTAAATATAATAAAAACAAAAAATGCACCTTGGTAATTATTGATACAAACACTTTGAAATTTACAGGTCGAATAATTAAACTGACTCAGAATTTTTCTCCCTACATAAATAATCAATATTCGCAAAAGAGAAAAATTAAAAAAAAAGAAGAAGAAATTTCAAATTAGAAACTAAAAGTATACATTGAAGATTTTCGTTCAGGCTGGGACTCGAACCCAGGGCCACTCGCTTGGAAGCCTAACACTCTAGCCATTAGTCTATGGGAGCTCTGTCGGTGGGAGTTTTAAATATAATAAAAACAAAAAATGCACCTTGGTAATTGTTTATTTAAACACTTTGAAATCTTCGTGTCGAAAAATTAAACTGACTCAGAATTTTCTTCCCTACATAAATAATCAATAATTGCAAAGGAAAGAAATTGAAAAAAAAAAGAATTTTCAAATTAGAAAAGAAATATATACATTGAAGATATTCGCTCCGGCTGGGACTCGAACCCAGGCCACTCGCTTGGAAGACCAGCGGTCTAGCCATTAGGCTATCGGAGTTCTGTCGAGCGGAGTCTTACTGCCTGACTGATACTGCCTGACTGACAGACTGACTCACTGACTGACTGATACTGACTGACTGACTCACTGACTGACCGAGACTGACTGACTAACTGCCTGACTGACTGAGACTGGACTGACTGACTGACTGACTGACTGACTGACTAACTGACTGACTGAGACTGACTGACTGACTGCTTGACTCTCTGACTGGCTATTTCACTGACTGACTGAATGACTAAATGACTGACTGACACTGACTGACTGACTGCTTGACTACCTGACTGACTGCTTGACTGACTAACTGACTGGACAGGACTGACCGACTGACTGACTGATAGACTGACTGAATAAGGATGACTGACAGAATGACTGAATAAGGCTGACTGACTGACTGACTGACAGAATGACTGAATAAGGCTGACCGACTGACTGACTGCCTGACTGACTGACTGACTGAATGACTGACTGACTGACTGACCGAGACTGACTGACTGACTGACTGAGACTGGACTGGACTGACTGACTGACTGAGACTGACTGACTGCTTTAGTGACTAACTGACTGCACAGGACTGACCGACTGACTGACTGACTGACTGCCTGACTGACTGACTGACTGAATGACTGACTGACTGAGACTAAATGACTGACTGACTGAGACTAAATGACTGACTGCTTGACTGACTGGCTGAAGGACTAACTGACTGACTGAGCGACTGACTGACTGGACTGACTGACTGAGACTGAATGACTGAGTGCTTGACTGATTGACTGTCAGACTGACTGACTGACTTCGCAAAAGGGAAAAATAAAAAAAAAAGAATTATGAAATTAGAAAAAAAATTTTGCATTTAAGATTTCCTTTCCGGCCGGGACTCGAACCCAGTACCACGCGCTAGGAACCCAACGGTCTAGCCATTAGGCTATCGGAGCTCTGTCGATGGAAGTCTTAAATATAATAAAAACAAAAAATGCACCTTGGTAATTATTGATTCAAACACTTTGAAATTTACAGGTCGAATAATTAAACTGACTCAGAATTTTTCTCCCTACATAAATAATCAATATTCGCAAAAGAGAAAAATTAAAAAAAAAAGAAGAAGAAATTTCAAATTAGAAACTAAAAGTATACATTGAAGATTTTCGTTCAGGCTGGGACTCGAACCCAGGGCCACTCGCTTGGAAGCCTAACACTCTAGCCATTAGTCTATGGGAGCTCTGTCGGTGGGAGTTTTAAATATAATAAAAACAAAAAATGCACCTTGGTAATTGTTTATTTAAACACTTTGAAATCTTCGTGTCGAAAAATTAAACTGACTCAGAATTTTCTTCCCTACATAAATAATCAATAATTGCAAAGGAAAGAAATTGAAAAAAAAAAGAATTTTCAAATTAGAAAAGAAATATATACATTGAAGATATTCGCTCCGGCAGGGACTCGAACCCAGGCCACTCGCTTGGAAGACCAGCGGTCTAGCCATTAGGCTATCGGAGTTCTGTCGAGCGGAGTCTTACTGCCTGACTGATACTGCCTGACTGACAGACTGACTCACTGACTGACTGATACTGACTGACTGACTCACTGACTGACCGAGACTGACTGACTAACTGCCTGACTGACTGAGACTGGACTGACTGACTCACTGACTGACCGAGACTGACTGACTAACTGCCTGAGTGACTGAGACTGGACTGACTGACTGACTGACTGACTGACTGACTAACTGACTGACTGAGACTGACTGACTGACTGCTTGACTCTCTGACTGGCTATTTCACTGACTGACTGAATGACTAAATGACTGACTGACACTGACTGACTGACTGCTTGACTACCTGACTGACTGCTTGACTGACTAACTGACTGGACAGGACTGACCGACTGACTGACTGACAGACTGACTGAATAAGGATGACTGACAGACTGACTGAATAAGGCTGACTGACTGACAGACTGACTGAATAAGGCTGACCGACTGACTGACTGCCTGACTGACTGACTGACTGAATGACTGATTGACTGACTGACCGAGACTGACTGACTGACTGACTGAGACTGGACTGGACTGACTGACTGACTGACTGACTGACTGACTGCTTTAGTGACTAACTGAATGCACAGGACTGACCGACTGACTGACTGACTGACTGCCTGACTGACTGACTGAATGACTGACTGACTGAGACTAAATGACTGACTGCTTGACTGACTGGCTGAAGGACTAACTGACTGACTGAGTGACTGACTGACTGGACTGACTGACTGAGACTGAATGACTGAGTGCTTGACTGATTGACTGTCAGACTGACTGACTGACTTCACAAAAGGGAAAAATAAAAAAAAAAGAATTATAAAATTAGAAAAAAATATTTGCATTTAAGATTTCCTTTCCGGCCGGGACTCGAACCCAGTACCACGCGCTAGGAACCCAACGGTCTAGCTATTAGGCTATCGGAGCTCTAGCGATGGAAGTCTTAAATATAATAAAAACAAAAAATGCACCTTGGTAATTATTGATACAAACACTTTGAAATTTACAGGTCGAATAATTAAACTGACTCAGAATTTTTCTCCCTACATAAATAATCAATATTCGCAAAAGAGAAAAATTAAAAAAAAAGAAGAAGAAATTTCAAATTAGAAACTAAAAGTATACATTGAAGATTTTCGTTCAGGCTGGGACTCGAACCCAGGGCCACTCGCTTGGAAGCCTAACACTCTAGCCATTAGTCTATGGGAGCTCTGTCGGTGGGAGTTTTAAATATAATAAAAACAAAAAATGCACCTTGGTAATTGTTTATTTAAACACTTTGAAATCTTCGTGTCGAAAAATTAAACTGACTCAGAATTTTCTTCCCTACATAAATAATCAATAATTGCAAAGGAAAGAAATTGAAAAAAAAAAGAATTTTCAAATTAGAAAAGAAATATATACATTGAAGATATTCGCTCCGGCTGGGACTCGAACCCAGGCCACTCGCTTGGAAGACCAGCGGTCTAGCCATTAGGCTATCGGAGTTCTGTCGAGCGGAGTCTTACTGCCTGACTGATACTGCCTGACTGACAGACTGACTCACTGACTGACTGATACTGACTGACTGACTCACTGACTGACCGAGACTGACTGACTAACTGCCTGACTGACTGAGACTGGACTGACTGACTGACTGACTGACTGACTGACTAACTGACTGACTGAGACTGACTGACTGACTGCTTGACTCTCTGACTGGCTATTTCACTGACTGACTGAATGACTAAATGACTGACTGACACTGACTGACTGACTGCTTGACTACCTGACTGACTGCTTGACTGACTAACTGACTGGACAGGACTGACCGACTGACTGACTGATAGACTGACTGAATAAGGATGACTGACAGAATGACTGAATAAGGCTGACTGACTGACTGACTGACAGAATGACTGAATAAGGCTGACCGACTGACTGACTGCCTGACTGACTGACTGACTGAATGACTGACTGACTGAGACTAAATGACTGACTGACTGAGACTAAATGACTGACTGCTTGACTGACTGGCTGAAGGACTAACTGACTGACTGAGCGACTGACTGACTGGACTGACTGACTGAGACTGAATGACTGAGTGCTTGACTGATTGACTGTCAGACTGACTGACTGACTTCGCAAAAGGGAAAAATAAAAAAAAAAGAATTATGAAATTAGAAAAAAAATTTTGCATTTAAGATTTCCTTTCCGGCCGGGACTCGAACCCAGTACCACGCGCTAGGAACCCAACGGTCTAGCCATTAGGCTATCGGAGCTCTGTCGATGGAAGTCTTAAATATAATAAAAACAAAAAATGCACCTTGGTAATTATTGATTCAAACACTTTGAAATTTACAGGTCGAATAATTAAACTGACTCAGAATTTTTCTCCCTACATAAATAATCAATATTCGCAAAAGAGAAAAATTAAAAAAAAAGAAGAAGAAATTTCAAATTAGAAACTAAAAGTATACATTGAAGATTTTCGTTCAGGCTGGGACTCGAACCCAGGGCCACTCGCTTGGAAGCCTAACACTCTAGCCATTAGTCTATGGGAGCTCTGTCGGTGGGAGTTTTAAATATAATAAAAACAAAAAATGCACCTTGGTAATTGTTTATTTAAACACTTTGAAATCTTCGTGTCGAAAAATTAAACTGACTCAGAACTTTCTTCCCTACATAAATAATCAATAATTGCAAAGGAAAGAAATTGAAAAAAAAAAAGAATTTTCAAATTAGAAAAGAAATATATACATTGAAGATATTCGCTCCGGCTGGGACTCGAACCCAGGCCACTCCCTTGGAAGACCAGCGGTCTAGCCATTAGGCTATCGGAGTTCTGTCGAGCGGAGTCTTACTGCCTGACTGATACTGCCTGACTGACAGACTGACTCACTGACTGACTGATACTGACTGACTGATACTGACTGACTGACTCACTGACTGACCGAGACTGACTGACTAACTGCCTGACTGACTGAGACTGGACTGACTGACTAACTGCCTGACTGACTGAGACTGGACTGACTGACTGACTGACTGACTGACTGACTAACTGACTGACTGAGACTGACTGACTGACTGCTTGACTCTGTGACTGACTGACACTGACTGACTGACTGCTTGACTAACTGACTGGACAGGACTGAATGACTGACTGACTGACAGACTGACTGAATAAGGATGACTGACAGACTGACTGAATAAGGCTGACTGACTGACTGACTGACAGACTGACTGAATAAGGCTGACCGACTGACTGACTGCCTGACTGACTGACTGACTGAATGACTGATTGACTGACTGACCGAGACTGACTGACTGACTGACTGAGACTGGACTGGACTGACTGACTGACTGACTGACTGACTGACTGACTGCTTTAGTGACTAACTGAATGCACAGGACTGACCGACTGACTGACTGACTGACTGCCTGACTGACTGACTGAATGACTGACTGACTGAGACTAAATGACTGACTGCTTGACTGACTGGCTGAAGGACTAACTGACTGACTGAGTGACTGACTGACTGGACTGACTGACTGAGACTGAATGACTGAGTGCTTGACTGATTGACTGTCAGACTGACTGACTGACTTCGCAAAAGGGAAAAATAAAAAAAAAGAATTATAGAATTAGAAAAAAATATTTGCATTTAAGATTTCCTTTCCGGCCGGGACTCGAACCCAGTACCACGCGCTAGGAACCCAACGGTCTAGCCATTAGGCTATCGGAGCTCTAGCGATGGAAGTCTTAAATATAATAAAAACAAAAAATGCACCTTGGTAATTATTGATTCAAACACTTTGAAATTTACAGGTCGAATAATTAAACTGACTCAGAATTTTTCTCCCTACATAAATAATCAATATTCGCAAAAGAGAAAAATTAAAAAAAAAGAAGAAGAAATTTCAAATTAGAAACTAAAAGTATACATTGAAGATTTTCGTTCTGGCTGGGACTCGAACCCAGGGCCACTCGCTTGGAAGCCTAACACTCTAGCCATTAGTCTATGGGAGCTCTGTCGGTGGGAGTTTTAAATATAATAAAAACAAAAAATGCACCTTGGTAATTGTTTATTTAAACACTTTGAAATCTTCGTGTCGAAAAATTAAACTGACTCAGAATTTTCTTCCCTACATAAATAATCAATAATTGCAAAGGAAAGAAATTGAAAAAAAAAGAATTTTCAAATTAGAAAAGAAATATATACATTGAAGATATTCGCTCCGGCTGGGACTCGAACCCAGGCCACTCGCTTGGAAGACCAGCGGTCTAGCCATTAGGCTATCGGAGTTCTGTCGAGCGGAGTCTTACTGCCTGACTGATACTGCCTGACTGACAGACTGACTCACTGACTGACTGATACTGACTGACTGACTCACTGACTGACCGAGACTGACTGACTAACTGCCTGACTGAGACTGACTGACTGACTGCTTGACTCTCTGACTGGCTATTTCACTGACTGACTGAATGACTAAATGACTGACTGACACTGACTGACTGACTGCTTGACTACCTGACTGACTGCTTGACTGACTAACTGACTGGACAGGACTGACCGACTGACTGACTGACAGACTGACTGAATAAGGATGACTGACAGAATGACTGAATAAGGCTGACTGACTGACTGACTGACAGAATGACTGAATAAGGCTGACCGACTGACTGACTGCCTGACTGACTGACTGAATGACTGACTGACCGAGACTGACTGACTGACTGACTGAGACTGGACTGGACTGACTGACTGACTGACTGACTGAGACTGACTGACTGCTTTAGTGACTAACTGACTGCACAGGACTGACCGACTGACTGACTGACTGACTGCCTGACTGACTGACTGACTGAATGACTGACTGGCTGAGACTAAATGACTGACTGACTGAGACTAAATGACTGACTGCTTGACTGACTGGCTGAAGGACTAACTGACTGACTGAGTGACTGACTGACTGGACTGACTGACTGAGACTGAATGACTGAGTGCTTGACTGATTGACTGTCAGACTGACTGACTGACTTCGCAAAAGGGAAAAATAAAAAAAAAAGAATTATGAAATTAGAAAAAAAATTTTGCATTTAAGATTTCCTTTCCGGCCGGGACTCGAACCCAGTACCACGCGCTAGGAACCCAACGGTCTAGCCATTAGGCTATCGGAGCTCTGTCGATGGAAGTCTTAAATATAATAAAAACAAAAAATGCACCTTGGTAATTATTGATTCAAACACTTTGAAATTTACAGGTCGAATAATTAAACTGACTCAGAATTTTTCTCCCTACATAAATAATCAATATTCGCAAAAGAGAAAAATTAAAAAAAAAGAAGAAGAAATTTCAAATTAGAAACTAAAAGTATACATTGAAGATTTTCGTTCAGGCTGGGACTCGAACCCAGGGCCACTCGCTTGGAAGCCTAACACTCTAGCCATTAGTCTATGGGAGCTCTGTCGGTGGGAGTTTTAAATATAATAAAAACAAAAAATGCACCTTGGTAATTGTTTATTTAAACACTTTGAAATCTTCGTGTCGAAAAATTAAACTGACTCAGAATTTTCTTCCCTACATAAATAATCAATAATTGCAAAGGAAAGAAATTGAAAAAAAAAAAGAATTTTCAAATTAGAAAAGAAATATACACATTGAAGATATTCGCTCCGGCTGGGACTCGAACCCAGGCCACTCCCTTGGAAGACCAGCGGTCTAGCCATTAGGCTATCGGAGTTCTGTCGAGCGGAGTCTTACTGCCTGACTGATACTGCCTGACTGACAGACTGACTCACTGACTGACTGATACTGACTGACTGACTCACTGACTGACCGAGACTGACTGACTAACTGCCTGACTGACTGAGACTGGACTGACTGACTGACTGACTGACTGACTGACTAACTGACTGACTGAGACTGACTGACTGACTGCTTGACTCTCTGACTGGCTATTTCACTGACTGACTGAATGACTAAATGACTGACTGACACTGACTGACTGACTGCTTGACTACCTGACTGACTGCTTGACTGACTAACTGACTGGACAGGACTGACCGACTGACTGACTGACAGACTGACTGAATAAGGATGACTGACAGAATGACTGAATAAGGCTGACTGACTGACTGACTGACAGAATGACTGAATAAGGCTGACCGACTGACTGACTGCCTGACTGACTGACTGACTGAATGACTGACTGACTGAGACTGACTGACTGCTTTAGTGACTAACTGACTGCACAGGACTGACCGACTGACTGACTGACTGACTGCCTGACTGACTGACTGACTGAATGACTGACTGGCTGAGACTAAATGACTGACTGACTGAGACTAAATGACTGACTGCTTGACTGACTGGCTGAAGGACTAACTGACTGACTGAGTGACTGACTGACTGGACTGACTGACTGAGACTGAATGACTGAGTGCTTGACTGATTGACTGTCAGACTGACTGACTGACTTCGCAAAAGGGAAAAATAAAAAAAAAAGAATTATGAAATTAGAAAAAAAATTTTGCATTTAAGATTTCCTTTCCGGCCGGGACTCGAACCCAGTACCACGCGCTAGGAACCCAACGGTCTAGCCATTAGGCTATCGGAGCTCTGTCGATGGAAGTCTTAAATATAATAAAAACAAAAAATGCACCTTGGTAATTATTGATTCAAACACTTTGAAATTTACAGGTCGAATAATTAAACTGACTCAGAATTTTTCTCCCTACATAAATAATCAATATTCGCAAAAGAGAAAAATTAAAAAAAAAGAAGAAGAAATTTCAAATTAGAAACTAAAAGTATACATTGAAGATTTTCGTTCAGGCTGGGACTCGAACCCAGGGCCACTCGCTTGGAAGCCTAACACTCTAGCCATTAGTCTATGGGAGCTCTGTCGGTGGGAGTTTTAAATATAATAAAAACAAAAAATGCACCTTGGTAATTGTTTATTTAAACACTTTGAAATCTTCGTGTCGAAAAATTAAACTGACTCAGAATTTTCTTCCCTGCATAAATAATCAATAATTGCAAAGGAAAGAAATTGAAAAAAAAGAATTTTCAAATTAGAAAAGAAATATATACATTGAAGATATTCGCTCCGGCTGGGACTCGAACCCAGGCCACTCGCTTGGAAGACCAGCGGTCTAGCCATTAGGCTATCGGAGTTCTGTCGAGCGGAGTCTTACTGCCTGACTGATACTGCCTGACTGACAGACTGACTCACTGACTGACTGATACTGACTGACTGACTCACTGACTGACCGAGACTGACTGACTAACTGCCTGACTGACTGAGACTGGACTGACTGATTTACTGACTGACCGAGACTGACTGACTAACTGCCTGACTGACTGAGACTGGACTGACTGACTGACTGACTGACTGACTAACTGACTGACTGAGACTGACTGACTGACTGCTTGACTCTCTGACTGGCTATTTCACTGACTGACTGAATGACTAAATGACTGACTGACACTGACTGACTGACTGCTTGACTACCTGACTGACTGCTTGACTGACTAACTGACTGGACAGGACTGACCGACTGACTGACTGACAGACTGACTGAATAAGGATGACTGACAGACTGACTGAATAAGGCTGACTGACTGACTGACTGACAGACTGACTGAATAAGGCTGACCGACTGACTGACTGCCTGACTGACTGACTGACTGAATGACAGATTGACTGACTGACCGAGACTGACTGACTGACTGACTGACTGAGACTGGACTGGACTGACTGACTGACTGACTGACTGACTGACTGCTTTAGTGACTAACTGAATGCACAGGACTGACCGACTGACTGACTGACTGACTGCCTGACTGACTGACTGAATGACTGACTGACTGAGACTAAATGACTGACTGCTTGACTGACTGGCTGAAGGACTAACTGACTGACTGAGTGACTGACTGACTGGACTGACTGACTGAGACTGAATGACTGAGTGCTTGACTGATTGACTGTCAGACTGACTGACTGACTTCGCAAAAGGGAAAAAAAAAAAAAAAGAATTATAAAATTAGAAAAAAATATTTGCATTTAAGATTTCCTTTCCGGCCGGGACTCGAACCCAGTACCACGCGCTAGGAACCCAACGGTCTAGCCATTAGGCTATCGGAGCTCTAGCGATGGAAGTCTTAAATATAATAAAAACAAAAAATGCACCTTGGTAATTATTGATTCAAACACTTTGAAATTTACGGGTCGAATAATTAAACTGACTCAGAATTTTTCTCCCTACATAAATAATCAATATTCGCAAAAGAGAAAAATTAAAAAAAAAGAAGAAGAAATTTCAAATTAGAAACTACAAGTATACATTGAAGATTTTCGTTCAGGCTGGGACTCGAACCCAGGGCCACTCGCTTGGAAGCCTAACACTCTAGCCATTAGTCTATGGGAGCTCTGTCGGTGGGAGTTTTAAATATAATAAAAACAAAAAATGCACCTTGGTAATTGTTTATTTAAACACTTTGAAATCTTCGTGTCGAAAAATTAAACTGACTCAGAATTTTCTTCCCTACATAAATAATCAATAATTGCAAAGGAAAGAAATTGAAAAAAAAAGAATTTTCAAATTAGAAAAGAAATATATACATTGAAGATATTCGCTCCGGCTGGGACTCGAACCCAGGCCACTCGCTTGGAAGACCAGCGGTCTAGCCATTAGGCTATCGGAGTTCTGTCGAGGGGAGTCTTACTGCCTGACTGATACTGCCTGACTGACAGACTGACTCACTGACTGACTGATACTGACTGACTGACTCACTGACTGACCGAGACTGACTGACTAACTGCCTGACTGACTGAGACTGGACTGACTGACTCACTGACTGACCGAGACTGACTGACTAACTGCCTGACTGACTGAGACTGGACTGACTGACTGACTGACTAACTGATTGACTGAGACTGACTGACTGACTGCTTGACTCTCTGACTGGCTATTTCACTGACTGACTGAATGACTAAATGACTGACTGCTTGACTGACTAACTGACTGGACAGGACTGACCGACTGACTGACTGACAGACTGACTGAATAAGGATGACTGACAGACTGACTGAATAAGGCTGACTGACTGACTGACTGACAGACTGACTGAATAAGGCTGACCGACTGACTGACTGCCTGACTGACTGACTGACTGAATGACTGACTGACTGACTGACCGAGACTGACTGACTGACTGACTGAGACTGGACTGGACTGACTGACTGACTGACTGACTGAGACTGACTGACTGCTTTAGTGACTAACTAACTGCACAGGACTGACCGACTGACTGACTGACTAAATGCCTGACTGACTGACTGACTGAATGACTGACTGACTGAGACTAAATGACTGACTGCTTGACTGACTGACTGAAGGACTAACTGACTGACTGAGTGACTGACTGACTGGACTGACTGACTGAGACTGAATGACTGAGTGCTTGACTGATTGACTGTCAGACTGACTGACTGACTTCGCAAAAGGGAAAAAAAAAAAAAAGAATTATAAAATTAGAAAAAAATATTTGCATTTAAGATTTCCTTTCCGGCCGGGACTCGAACCCAGTACCACGCGCTAGGAACCCAACGGTCTAGCCATTAGGCTATCGGAGCTCTAGCGATGGAAGTCTTAAATATAATAAAAACAAAAAATGCACCTTGGTAATTATTGATTCAAACACTTTGAAATTTACGGGTCGAATAATTAAACTGACTCAGAATTTTTCTCCCTACATAAATAATCAATATTCGCAAAAGAGAAAAATTAAAAAAAAAGAAGAAGAAATTTCAAATTAGAAACTACAAGTATACATTGAAGATTTTCGTTCAGGCTGGGACTCGAACCCAGGGCCACTCGCTTGGAAGCCTAACACTCTAGCCATTAGTCTATGGGAGCTCTGTCGGTGGGAGTTTTAAATATAATAAAAACAAAAAATGCACCTTGGTAATTGTTTATTTAAACACTTTGAAATCTTCGTGTCGAAAAATTAAACTGACTCAGAATTTTCTTCCCTACATAAATAATCAATAATTGCAAAGGAAAGAAATTGAAAAAAAAAAGAATTTTCAAATTAGAAAAGAAATATATACATTGAAGATATTCGCTCCGGCTGGGACTCGAACCCAGGCCACTCGCTTGGAAGACCAGCGGTCTAGCCATTAGGCTATCGGAGTTCTGTCGAGGGGAGTCTTACTGCCTGACTGACAGACTGACTCACTGACTGACTGATACTGACTGACTGACTCACTGACTGACCGAGACTGACTGACTAACTGCCTGACTGACTGAGACTGGACTGACTGACTCACTGACTGACCGAGACTGACTGACTAACTGCCTGACTGACTGAGACTGGACTGACTGACTGACTGACTGACTGACTGACTAACTGATTGACTGAGACTGACTGACTGACTGCTTGACTCTCTGACTGGCTATTTCACTGACTGACTGAATGACTAAATGACTGACTGCTTGACTGACTAACTGACTGGACAGGACTGACCGACTGACTGACTGACAGACTGACTGAATAAGGATGACTGACAGACTGACTGAATAAGGCTGACTGACTGACTGACTGACAGACTGACTGAATAAGGCTGACCGACTGACTGACTGCCTGACTGACTGACTGACTGAATGACTGACTGACTGACTGACCGAGACTGACTGACTGACTGACTGAGACTGGACTGGACTGACTGACTGACTGACTGACTGAGACTGACTGACTGCTTTAGTGACTAACTAACTGCACAGGACTGACCGACTGACTGACTGACTAAATGCCTGACTGACTGACTGACTGAATGACTGACTGACTGAGACTAAATGACTGACTGCTTGACTGACTGACTGAAGGACTAACTGACTGACTGAGTGACTGACTGACTGGACTGACTGACTGAGACTGAATGACTGAGTGCTTGACTGATTGACTGTCAGACTGACTGACTGACTTCGCAAAAGGGAAAAATAAAAAAAAAGAATTATAAAATTAGAAAAAAATATTTGCATTTAAGATTTCCTTTCCGGCCGGGACTCGAACCCAGTACCACGCGCTAGGAACCCAACGGTCTAGCCATTAGGCTATCGGAGCTCTGTCGATGGAAGTCTTAAATATAATAAAAACAAAAAATGCACCTTGGTAATTATTGATTCAAACACTTTGAAATTTACAGGTCGAATAATTAAACTGACTCAGAATTTTTCTCCCTACATAAATAATCAATATTCGCAAAAGAAAAAAATTAAAAAAAAAGAAGAAGAAATTTCAAATTAGAAACTAAAAGTATACATTGAAGATTTTCGTTCAGGCTGGGACTCGAACCCAGGGCCACTCGCTTGGAAGCCTAACACTCTAGCCATTAGTCTATGGGAGTTCTGTCGGTGGGAGTTTTAAATATAATAAAAACAAAAAATGCACCTTGGTAATTGTTTATTTAAACACTTTGAAATCTTCGTGTCGAAAAATTAAACTGACTCAGAATTTTCTTCCCTACATAAATAATCAATAATTGCAAAGGAAAGAAATTGAAAAAAAAAAGAATTTTCAAATTAGAAAAGAACTATATACATTGAAGATATTCGCTCCGGCTGGGACTCGAACCCAGGCCACTCGCGTGGAAGACCAGCGGTCTAGCCATTAGGCTATCGGAGTTCTGTCGAGCGGATTCTTACTGCCTGACTGATACTGCCTGACTGACAGACTGACTCACTGACTGACTGATACTGACTGACTGACTCACTGACTGACCGAGACTGACTGACTAACTACCTGACTGACTGAGACTGGACTGACTGACTGACTGACTGACTGACTGACTAACTGACTGACTGAGACTGACTGACTGACTGCTTGACTCTCTGACTGGCTATTTCACTGACTGACTGAATGACTAAATGACTGACTGACACTGACTGACTGACTGCTTGACTACCTGACTGACTGCTTGACTGACTAACTGACTGGACAGGACTGACCGACTGACTGACTGACAGACTGACTGAATAAGGATGACTGACAGAATGACTGAATAAGGCTGACTGACTGACTGACTGACAGAATGACTGAATAAGGCTGACCGACTCACTGACTGCCTGACTGACTGACTGACTGAATGACTGACTGACTGACTGACCGAGACTGACTGACTGACTGACTGAGACTGGACTGGACTGACTGACTGACTGAGACTGACTGACTGCTTTAGTGACTAACTGACTGCACAGGACTGACCGACTGACTGACTGACTGACTGCCTGACTGACTGACTGACTGAATGACTGACTGACTGAGACTAAATGACTGACTGACTGAGACTAAATGACTGACTGCTTGACTGACTGGCTGAAGGACTAACTGACTGACTGAGTGACTGACTGACTGGACTGACTGACTGAGACTATATGACTGAGTGCTTGACTGATTGACTGTCAGACTGACTGACTGACTTCGCAAAAGGGAAAAATAAAAAAAAAGAATTATGAAATTAGAAAAAAATTTTTGCATTTAAGATTTCCTTTCCGGCCGGGACTCGAACCCAGTACCACGCGCTAGGAACCCAACGGTCTAGCCATTAGGGTATCGGAGCTCTGTCGATGGAAGTCTTAAATATAATAAAAACAAAAAATGCACCTTGGTAATTATTGATTCAAACACTTTGAAATTTACAGGTCGAATAATTAAACTGACTCAGAATTTTTCTCCCTACATAAATAATCAATATTCGCAAAAGAGAAAAATTAAAAAAAAAGAAGAAGAAATTTCAAATTAGAAACTAAAAGTATACATTGAAGATTTTCGTTCAGGCTGGGACTCGAATCCAGGGCCACTCGCTTGGAAGCCTAACACTCTAGCCATTAGTCTATGGGAGCTCTGTCGGTGGGAGTTTTAAATATAATAAAAACAAAAAATGCACCTTGGTAATTGTTTATTTAAACACTTTGAAATCTTCGTGTCGAAAAATTAAACTGACTCAGAATTTTCTTCCCTACATAAATAATCAATAATTGCAAAGGAAAGAAATTGAAAAAAAAAGAATTTTCAAATTAGAAAAGAAATATATACATTGAAGATATTCGCTCCGGCTGGGACTCGAACCCAGGCCACTCCCTTAGAAGACCAGCGGTCTAGCCATTAGGCTATCGGAGTTCTGTCGAGCGGAGTCTTACTGCCTGACTGATACTGCCTGACTGACAGACTGACTCACTGACTGACTGATACTGACTGACTGACTCACTGACTGACCGAGACTGACTGACTAACTGCCTGACTGACTGAGACTGGACTGACTGACTGACTGACTGACTGACTGACTAACTGACTGACTGAGACTGACTGACTGACTGCTTGACTCTCTGACTGGCTATTTCACTGACTGACTGAATGACTAAATGACTGACTGACACTGACTGACTGACTGCTTGACTACCTGACTGACTGCTTGACTGACTAACTGACTGGACAGGACTGACCGACTGACTGACTGACAGACTGACTGAATAAGGATGACTGACAGACTGACTGAATAAGGCTGACTGACTGACTGACTGACAGACTGACTGAATAAGGCTGACCGACTGACTGACTGCCTGACTGACTGACTGACTGAATGACTGATTGACTGACTGATCGAGACTGACTGACTGACTGACTGACTGCTTTAGTGACTAACTGAATGCACAGGACTGACCGACTGACTGACTGACTGACTGCCTGACTGACTGACTGACTGCCTGACTGACTGACTGAATGACTGACTGACTGAGACTAAATGACTGACTGCTTGACTGACTGGCTGAAGGACTAACTGACTGACTGAGTGACTGACTGACTGGACTGACTGACTGAGACTGAATGACTGAGTGCTTGACTGATTGACTGTCAGACTGACTGACTGACTTCGCAAAAGGGAAAAATAAAAAAAAAAGAATTATAAAATTAGAAAAAAATATTTGCATTTAAGATTTCCTTTCCGGCCTGGATTTGAACCCAGTACCACGCGCTTGGAACCCAACGGTCTAGCCATTAGGCTATCGGAGCTCTGTCGATGGAAGTCTTAAATATAATAAAAACAAAAAATGCACCTTGGTAATTATTGATTCAAACACTTTGAAATTTACAGGTCGAATAATTAAACTGACTCAGAATTTTTCTCCCTACATAAATAATCAATATTCGCAAAAGAGAAAAATTAAAAAAAAAAGAAGAAGAAATTTCAAATTAGAAACTAAAAGTATACATTGAAGATTTTCGTTCAGGCTGGGACTCGAACCCAGGGCCACTCGCTTGGAAGCCTAACACTCTAGCCATTAGTCTATGGGAGCTCTGTCGGTGGGAGTTTTAAATATAATAAAAACAAAAAATGCACCTTGGTAATTGTTTATTTAAACACTTTGAAATCTTCGTGTCGAAAAATTAAACTGACTCAGAATTTTCTTGCCTACATAAATAATCAATAATTGCAAAGGAAAGAAATTGAAAAAAAAAAGAATTTTCAAATTAGAAAAGAAATATATACATTGAAGATATTCGCTCCGGCTGGGACTCGAACCCAGGCCACTCGCTTGGAAGACCAGCGGTCTAGCCATTAGGCTATCGGAGTTCTGTCGAGCGGAGTCTTACTGCCTGACTGATACTGCCTGACTGACAGACTGACTCACTGACTGACTGATACTGACTGACTGACTCACTGACTGACCGAGACTGACTGACTAACTGCCTGACTGACTGAGACTGGACTGACTGACTGACTGACTGACTGACTGACTAACTGACTGACTGAGACTGACTGACTGACTGCTTGACTCTCTGACTGGCTATTTCACTGACTGACTGAATGACTAAATGACTGACTGACACTGACTGACTGACTGCTTGACTACCTGACTGACTGCTTGACTGACTAACTGACTGGACAGGACTGACCGACTGACTGACTGACAGACTGACTGAATAAGGATGACTGACAGACTGACTGAATAAGGCTGACTGACTGACTGACAGACTGACTGAATAAGGCTGACCGACTGACTGACTGCCTGACTGACTGACTGACTGAATGACTGATTGACTGACTGACCGAGACTGACTGACTGACTGACTGAGACTGGACTGGACTGACTGACTGACTGACTGACTGACTGACTGCTTTAGTGACTAACTGAATAAACAGGACTGACCGACTGACTGACTGACTGACTGCCTGACTGACTGACTGAATGACTGACTGACTGAGACTAAATGACTGACTGCTTGACTGACTGGCTGAAGGACTAACTGACTGACTGAGTGACTGACTGACTGGACTGACTGACTGAGACTGAATGACTGAGTGCTTGACTGATTGACTGTCAGACTGACTGACTGACTTCGCAAAAGGGAAAAATAAAAAAAAAAGAATTATAAAATTAGAAAAAAATATTTGCATTTAAGATTTCCTTTCCGGCCGGGACTCGAACCCAGTACCACGCGCTAGGAACCCAACGGTCTAGCCATTAGGCTACCGGAGCTCTAGCGATGGAAGTCTTAAATATAATAAAAACAAAAAATGCACCTTGGTAATTATTGATTCAAACACTTTGAAATTTACAGGTCGAATAATTAAACTGACTCAGAATTTTTCTCCCTACATAATTAATCAATATTCGCAAAAGAGAAAAATTTAAAAAAAAGAAGAAGAAATTTCAAATTAGAAACTAAAAGTATACATTGAAGATTTTCGTTCAGGCTGGGACTCGAACCCAGGGCCACTCGCTTGGAAGCCTAACACTCTAGCCATTAGTATATGGGAGCTCTGTCGGTGGGAGTTTTAAATATAATAAAAACAAAAAATGCACCTTGGTAATTGTTTATTTAAACACTTTGAAATCTTCGTGTCGAAAAATTAAACTGACTCAGAATTTTTTTCCCTACATAAATAATCAATTCTTGTAAAAGAGAAAAATTAAAAAAAACAGAAGAAGAATTTTCAAATTAGAAACTAAAAATATACATTGAAGATTTTCGTTCAGGCTGGGACTCGAACCCAGGGCCAATCGCTTGGAAGCCCAACGCTCTTACCATTAGTCTATCGGAGCTCTGTCGGTCGGAGTTTTAAATATAATAAAAAAAAATGCACCTTGGTAATTATTTATTTAAACACTTTGAAATCTGCCGGTCGAAAAATTAAACTGACTCAGAATTTTCTTCCCTACATAAATAATCAATATTTGGAAAGGAAAGAAATTGAAAAAAAAAAGAATTTTCAAATTAGAAAAGAAATATATACATTGAAGATATTCGCTCCGGCTGGGACTCGAACCCAGGCCACTCGCTTGGAAGACCAGCGGTGTAGCCATTAGGCTATCGGAGTTCTGCCGAGCGGAGTCTTACTGCCTGACTGATACTGCCTGACTGACAGACTGACTCACTGACTGACTGATACTGACTGACTGACTCACTGACTGACCGAGACTGACTGACTAACTGCCTGACTGACTGAGACTGGACTGACTGACTCACTGACTGACCGAGACTGACTGACTAACTGCCTGACTGACTGAGACTGGACTGACTGACTGACTGACTGACTGACTGACTAACTGACTGACTGAGACTGACTGACTGACTGCTTGACTCTCTGACTGGCTATTTCACTGACTGACTGAATGACTAAATGACTGACTGACACTGACTGACTGACACTGACTGACTGACTGCTTGACTACCTGACTGACTGCTTGACTGACTAACTGACTGGACAGGACTGACCCACTGACTGACTGAGAGACTGACTGAATAAGGATGACTGACAGACTGACTGAATAAGGCTGACTGACTGACTGACTGACAGACTGACTGAATAAGGCTGACCGACTGACTGACTGCCTGACTGACTGACTGACTGAATGACTGACTGACTGACTGACCGAGACTGACTGACTGACTGACTGAGACTGGACTGGACTGACTGACTGACTGACTGACTGAGACTGACTGACTGCTTTAGTGACTAACTGACTGCACAGGACTGACCGACTGACTGACTGACTGACTGCCTGACTGACTGACTGACTGAATGACTGACTGACTGAGACTAAATGACTGACTGCTTGACTGACTGGCTGAAGGACTAACTGACTGACTGAGTGACTGACTGACTGGACTGACTGACTGAGACTGAATGACTGAGTGCTTGACTGATTGACTGTCAGACTGACTGACTGACTTCGCAAAAGGGAAAAATAAAAAAAAAAAGAATTATAAAATTAGAAAAAAATATTTGCATTTAAGATTTCCTTTCCGGCCGGGACTCGAACCCAGTACCACGCGCTAGGAACCCAACGGTCTAGCCATTAGGCTATCGGAGCTCTGTCGATGGAAGTCTTAAATATAATAAAAACAAAAAATGCACCTTGGTAATTATTGATTCAAACACTTTGAAATTTACAGGTCGAATAATTAAACTGACTCAGAATTTTTCTCCCTACATAAATAATCAATATTCGCAAAAGAAAAAAATTAAAAAAAAAAGAAGAAGAAATTTCAAATTAGAAACTAAAAGTATACATTGAAGATTTTCGTTCAGGCTGGGACTCGAACCCAGGGCCACTCGCTTGGAAGCCTAACACTCTAGCCACTAGTCTATGGGAGCTCTGTCGGTGGGAGTTTTAAATATAATAAAAACAAAAAATGCACCTTGGTAATTGTTTATTTAAACACTTTGAAATCTTCGTGTCGAAAAATTAAACTGACTCAGAATTTTCTTCCCTACATAAATAATCAATAATTGCAAAGGAAAGAAATTGAAAAAAAAAAGAATTTTCAAATTAGAAAAGAAATATATACATTGAAGATATTCGCTCCGGCTGGGACTCGAACCCAGGCCACTCGCTTGGAAGACCAGCGGTCTAGCCGTTAGGCTATCGGAGTTCTGTCGAGCGGACTCTTACTGCCTGACTGATACTGCCTGACTGACTGACTGACTGAATGACTGACTGACCAAGACTGACTGACTGACTGACTGAGACTGGACTGGACTGACTGACTGAGACTGACTGACTGCTTTAGTGACTAACTGACTGAACAGGACTGACCGACTGACTGACTGACTGACTGCCTGACTGACTGACTGACTGAATGACTGACTGACTGAGACTAAATGACTGACTGCTTGACTGACTGGCTGAAGGACTAACTGACTGACTGAGTGACTGACTGACTGGACTGACTGACTGAGACTGAATGACTGAGTGCTTGACTGATTGACTGTCAGACTGACTGACTGACTTCGCAAAAGGGAAAAATAAAAAAAAAAGAATTATAAAATTAGAAAAAAATATTTGCATTTAAGATTTCCTTTCCGGCTGGGATTTGAACCCAGGGCGACACTCATGGAAGCCCAACGCTCTCGCCAATATACTATCGGATCTTTGTTGATCGGTGTCTTAATTATAATAAAAACAAAAAATGCACCTTAGTAATTATTGATCTAAAATCTTTGAAATCTAAAGGTCGAATGATTAAACTGACTCAGAATTTTCTTCCGTACATAAATAATCCATATTTGCAAAAGAAAGAAATTGAAAAAAAAAAGAATCTTCAAATTAGAAGAGAAATATATACATGGAAGATTTTCGTTCCGGCCGGGACTCGAACCCAGTACCACGCGCTTGGAACCCAACGGTCTAGCCATTAGGCTATCGGAGCTCTGTCGATGGAAGTCTTAAATATAATAAAAACAAAAAATGCACCTTGGTAATTATTGATTCAAACACTTTGAAATTTACAGGTCGAATAATTAAACTGACTCAGAATTTTTCTCCCTACATAAATAATCAATATTCGCAAAAGAGAAAAATTAAAAAAAAAAGAAGAAGAAATTTCAAATTAGAAACTAAAAGTATACATTGAAGATTTTCGTTCAGGCTGGGACTCGAACCCAGGGCCACTCGCTTGGAAGCCTAACACTCTAGCCATTAGTCTATGGGAGCTCTGTCGGTGGGAGTTTTAAATATAATAAAAACAAAAAATGCACCTTGGTAATTGTTTATTTAAACACTTTGAAATCTTCGTGTCGAAAAATTAAACTGACTCAGAATTTTCTTCCCTACATAAATAATCAATATTTGGAAAGGAAAGAAATTGAAAAAAAAAAGAATTTTCAAATTAGAAAAGAAATATATACATTGAAGATATTCGCTCCGGCTGGGACTCGAACCCAGGCCACTCGCTTGGAAGACCAGCGGTGTAGCCATTAGGCTATCGGAGTTCTGCCGAGCGGAGTCTTACTGCCTGACTGATACTGCCTGACTGACAGACTGACTCACTGACTGACTGATACTGACTGACTGACTCACTGACTGACCGAGACTGACTGACTAACTGCCTGACTGACTGAGACTGGACTGACTGACTCACTGACTGACCGAGACTGACTGACTAACTGCCTGACTGACTGAGACTGGACTGACTGACTGACTGACTGACTGACTGACTAACTGACTGACTGAGACTGACTGACTAACTGCTTGACTCTCTGACTGGCTATTTCACTGACTGACTGAATGACTAAATGACTGACTGACACTGACTGACTGACTGCTTGACTACCTGACTGACTGCTTGACTGACTAACTGACTGGACAGGACTGACCCACTGACTGACTGAGAGACTGACTGAATAAGGATGACTGACAGACTGACTGAATAAGGCTGACTGACTGACTGACTGACAGACTGACTGAATAAGGCTGACCGACTGACTGACTGCCTGACTGACTGACTGACTGAATGACTGACTGACTGACTGACCGAGACTGACTGACTGACTGACTGAGACTGGACTGGACTGACTGACTGACTGACTGACTGAGACTGACTGACTGCTTTAGTGACTAACTGACTGCACAGGACTGACCGACTGACTGACTGACTGACTGCCTGACTGACTGACTGACTGAATGACTGACTGACTGAGACTAAATGACTGACTGCTTGACTGACTGGCTGAAGGACTAACTGACTGACTGAGTGACTGACTGACTGGACTGACTGACTGAGACTGAATGACTGAGTGCTTGACTGATTGACTGTCAGACTGACTGACTGACTTCGCAAAAGGGAAAAATAAAAAAAAAAAAGAATTATAAAATTAGAAAAAAATATTTGCATTTAAGATTTCCTTTCCGGCCGGGACTCGAACCCAGTACCACGCGCTAGGAACCCAACGGTCTAGCCATTAGGCTATCGGAGCTCTGTCGATGGAAGTCTTAAATATAATAAAAACAAAAAATGCACCTTGGTAATTATTGATTCAAACACTTTGAAATTTACAGGTCGAATAATTAAACTGACTCAGAATTTTTCTCCCTACATAAATAATCAATATTCGCAAAAGAAAAAAATTAAAAAAAAAAGAAGAAGAAATTTCAAATTAGAAACTAAAAGTATACATTGAAGATTTTCGTTCAGGCTGGGACTCGAACCCAGGGCCACTCGCTTGGAAGCCTAACACTCTAGCCACTAGTCTATGGGAGCTCTGTCGGTGGGAGTTTTAAATATAATAAAAACAAAAAATGCACCTTGGTAATTGTTTATTTAAACACTTTGAAATCTTCGTGTCGAAAAATTAAACTGACTCAGAATTTTCTTCCCTACATAAATAATCAATAATTGCAAAGGAAAGAAATTGAAAAAAAAAAGAATTTTCAAATTAGAAAAGAAATATATACATTGAAGATATTCGCTCCGGCTGGGACTCGAACCCAGGCCACTCGCTTGGAAGACCAGCGGTCTAGCCGTTAGGCTATCGGAGTTCTGTCGAGCGGACTCTTACTGCCTGACTGATACTGCCTGACTGACTGACTGACTGAATGACTGACTGACTGACTGACCAAGACTGACTGACTGACTGACTGAGACTGGACTGGACTGACTGACTGAGACTGACTGACTGCTTTAGTGACTAACTGACTGAACAGGACTGACCGACTGACTGACTGACTGACTGCCTGACTGACTGACTGACTGAATGACTGACTGACTGAGACTAAATGACTGACTGCTTGACTGACTGGCTGAAGGACTAACTGACTGACTGAGTGACTGACTGACTGGACTGACTGACTGAGACTGAATGACTGAGTGCTTGACTGATTGACTGTCAGACTGACTGACTGACTTCGCAAAAGGGAAAAATAAAAAAAAAAGAATTATAAAATTAGAAAAAAATATTTGCATTTAAGATTTCCTTTCCGGCTGGGATTTGAACCCAGGGCGACACTCATGGAAGCCCAACGCTCTCGCCAATATACTATCGGATCTTTGTTGATCGGTGTCTTAATTATAATAAAAACAAAAAATGCACCTTAGTAATTATTGATCTAAAATCTTTGAAATCTAAAGGTCGAATGATTAAACTGACTCAGAATTTTCTTCCGTACATAAATAATCCATATTTGCAAAAGAAAGAAATTGAAAAAAAAAAGAATCTTCAAATTAGAAGAGAAATATATACATGGAAGATTTTCGTTCCGGCCGGGACTCGAACCCAGTACCACGCGCTTGGAACCCAACGGTCTAGCCATTAGGCTATCGGAGCTCTGTCGATGGAAGTCTTAAATATAATAAAAACAAAAAATGCACCTTGGTAATTATTGATTCAAACACTTTGAAATTTACAGGTCGAATAATTAAACTGACTCAGAATTTTTCTCCCTACATAAATAATCAATATTCGCAAAAGAGAAAAATTAAAAAAAAAAAGAAGAAGAAATTTCAAATTAGAAACTAAAAGTATACATTGAAGATTTTCGTTCAGGCTGGGACTCGAACCCAGGGCCACTCGCTTGGAAGCCTAACACTCTAGCCATTAGTCTATGGGAGCTCTGTCGGTGGGAGTTTTAAATATAATAAAAACAAAAAATGCACCTTGGTAATTGTTTATTTAAACACTTTGAAATCTTCGTGTCGAAAAATTAAACTGACTCAGAATTTTCTTCCCTACATAAATAATCAATAATTGCAAAGGAAAGAAATTGAAAAAAAAAAGAATTTTCAAATTAGAAAAGAAATATATACATTGAAGATATTCGCTCCGGCTGGGACTCGAACCCAGGCCACTCGCTTGGAAGACCAGCGGTCTAGCCATTAGGCTATCGGAGTTCTGTCGAGCGGATTCTTACTGCCTGACTGATACTGCCTGACTGACAGACTGACTCACTGACTGACTGATACTGACTGACTGACTCACTGACTGACCGAGACTGACTGACTAACTGCCTGACTGACTGAGACTGGACTGACTGACTGACTGACTGACTGACTGACTAACTGACTGACTGAGACTGACTGACTGAGACTGACTGACTGACTGCTTGACTCTCTGACTGGCTATTTCACTGACTGACTGAATGACTAAATGACTGCTTGACTACCTGACTGACTGCTTGACTACCTGACTGACTGCTTGACTGACTAACTGACTGGACAGGACTGACCGACTGACTGACTGACAGACTGACTAAATAAGGATGACTGACAGACTGACTGAATAAGGCTGACTGACTGACTGACTGACAGACTGACTGAATAAGGCTGACTGCTTTAGTGACTAACTGACTGCACAGGACTGACCGACTGACTGACTGACTGACTGACTGCCTGACTGACTGACTGACTGAATGACTGACTGACTGAGACTAAATGACTGACTGCTTGACTGACTGGCTGAAGGACTAACTGACTGACTGAGTGACTGACTGACTGGACTGACTGACTGAGACTGAATGACTGAGTGCTTGACTGATTGACTGTCAGACTGACTGACTGACTTCGCAAAAGGGAAAAATTAAAAAAAAAGAATTATAAAATTAGAAAAAAATATTTGCATTTAAGATTTCCTTTCCGGCTGGGACTTGAACCCAGGGAGACACTCATGGAAGCCCAACGCTCTCGCCAATATACTATCGGATCTCTGTTGATCGGTGTCTTAATTATAATAAAAAAAAAAATTCACCTTAGTAACTATTGATCTAAAATCTTTGAAATCTAAAGGTCGAATGATTAAACTGACTCAGAATTTTCTTCCGTACATAAATAATCCATATTTGCAAAAGAAAGAAATTGAAAAAAAAAAAAGAATCTTCAAATTAGAAGAGAAATATATACATGGAAGATTTTCGTTCCGGCCGGGACTCGAACCCAGTACCACGCGCTTGGAACCCAACGGTCTAGCCATTAGGCTATCGGAGCTCTGTCGATGGAAGTCTTAAATATAATAAAAACAAAAAATGCACCTTGGTAATTATTGATTCAAACACTTTGAAATCTTCGTGTCGAAAAATTAAACTGACTCAGAATTTTCTTCCCTACATAAATAATCAATAATTGCAAAGGAAAGAAATTGAAAAAAAAAAGAATTTTCAAATTAGAAAAGAAATATATACATTGAAGATATTCGCTCCGGCTGGGACTCGAACCCAGGCCACTCGCTTGGAAGACCAGCGGACTAGCCATTAGGCTATCGGAGTTCTGTCGCGCGGAGTCTTACTGCCTGACTGATACTGCCTGACTGACAGACTGACTCACTGACTGACTGATACTGACTGACTGACTCACTGACTGACCGAGACTGACTGACTAACTGCCTGACTGACTGAGACTGGACTGACTGACTGACTGACTGACTGACTGACTAACTGACTGACTGAGACTGACTGACTGACTGCTTGACTCTCTGACTGGCTATTTCACTGACTGACTGAATGACTAAATGACTGACTGACACTGACTGACTGACTGCTTGACTACCTGACTGATTGCTTGACTGACTAACTGACTGGACAGGACTGACCGACTGACTGACTGACAGACTGACTGAATAAGGCTGACTGACTGACTGACTGACAGACTGACTGAATAAGGCTGACCGACTGACTGACTGCCTGACTGACTGCCTGACTGACTGACTGACTGAATGACTGACTGTCTGACTGACCGAGACTGACTGACTGACTGACTGAGACTGGACTGGACTGACTGACTGACTGACTGACTGAGACTGACTGACTGCTTTAGTGACTAACTGACTGCACAGGACTGACCGACTGACTGACTGACTGACTGCCTGACTGACTGACTGACTGAATGACTGACTGACTGAGACTAAATGACTGACTGCTTGACTGACTGGCTGAAGGACTAACTGACTGACTGAGTGACTGACTGACTGGACTGACTGACTGAGACTGAATGACTGAGTGCTTGACTGTTTGACTGTCAGACTGACTGACTGACTTCGCAAAAGGGAAAAATAAAAAATAAAGAATTATAAAATTAGAAAAAAATATTTGCATTTAAGATTTCCTTTCCGGCCGGGACTCGAACCCAGTACCACGCGCTAGGAACCCAACGGTCTAGCCATTAGGCTATCGGAGCTCTGTCGACGGAAGTCTTAAATATAATAAAAACAAAAAATGCACCTTGGTAATTATTGATTCAAACACTTTGAAATTTACAGGTCGAATAATTAAACTGACTCAGAATTTTTCTCCCTACATAAATAATCAATATTCGCAAAAGAGAAAAATTAAAAAAAAAAGAAGAAGAAATTTCAAATTAGAAACTAAAAGTATACATTGAAGATTTTCGTTCAAGCTGGGATTCGAACCCAGGTCCACTCGCTTGGAAGCCTAACACTCTAGCCATTAGTCTATGGGAGCTCTGTCGGTGGGAGTTTTAAATATAATAAAAACAAAAAATGCACCTTGGTAATTGTTTATTTAAACACTTTGAAATCTTCGTGTCGAAAAATTAAACTGACTCAGAATTTTCTTCCCTACATAAATAATCAATAATTGCAAAGGAAAGAAATTGAAAAAAAAAGAATTTTCAAATTAGAAAAGAAATATATACATTGAAGATATTCCCTCCGGCTGGGACTCGAACCCAGGCCACTCGCTTGGAAGACCAGCGGTCTATCGGAGTTCTGTCGAGCGGAGTCTTACTGCCTGACTGATACTGCCTGACTGACAGACTGACTCACTGACTGACTGATACTGACTGACTGACTCACTGACTGACCGAGACTGACTGACTAACTGCCTGACTGACTGAGACTGAACTGACTGACTCACTGACTGACCGAGACTGACTGACTAACTGCCTGACTGACTGAGACTGGACTGACTGACTGACTGACTGACTGACTGACTAACTGACTGACTGAGACTGACTGACTGACTGCTTGACTCTCTGACTGGCTATTTCACTGACTGACTGAATGACTAAATGACTGACTGACACTGACTGACTGACTGCTTGACTACCTGACTGACTGCTTGACTGACTAACTGACTGGACAGGACTGACCAACTGACTGACTGACAGACTGACTGAATAAGGATGACTGACAGACTGACTGAATAAGAATGACTGACTGACTGACTGACAGACTGACTGAATAAGGCTGACCGACTGACTGACTGCCTGACTGACTGAATGACTGACTGACTGACTGACCGAGACTGAGTGACTGACTGACTGAGACTGGACTGGACTGACTGACTGACTGACTGACTGAGACTGACCGACTGCTTTAGTGACTAACTGACTGCACAGGACTGACCGACTGACTGACTGACTGCCTGAGTGACTGACTGACTGAATGACTGACTGACTGAGACTAAATGACTGACTGCTTGACTGACTGGCTGAAGGACTAACTGACTGACTGAGTGACTGACTGACTGGACTGACTGACTGAGACTGAATGACTGAGTGCTTGACTGATTGACTGTCAGACTGACTGACTGACTTCGCAAAAGGGAAAAATAAAAAAAAAGAATTATAAAATTAGAAAATAATATTTGCATTTAAGATTTCCTTTCCGGCCGGGACTCGAACCCAGTACCACGCGCTAGGAACCCAACGGTCTAGCCATTAGGCTATCGGAGCTCTGTCGATGGAAGTCTTAAATATAATAAAAACAAAAAATGCACCTTGGTAATTATTGATTCAAACACTTTGAAATTTACAGGTCGAATAATTAAACTGACTTAGAATTTTTCTCCCTACATAAATAATCAATATTCGCAAAAGAGAAAAATTAAAAAAAAAAAGAAGAAGAAATTTCAAATTAGAAACTAAAAGTATACATTAAAGATTTTCGTTCAGGCTGGGACTCGAACCCAGGGCCACTCGCTTGGAAGCCTAACACTCTAGCCATTAGTCTATGGGAGCTCTGTCGGTGGGAGTTTTAAATATAATAAAAACAAAAAATGCACCTTGGTAATTGTTTATTTAAACACTTTGAAATCTTCGTGTCGAAAAATTAAACTGACTCAGAATTTTCTTCCCTACATAAATAATCAATAATTGCAAAGGAAAGAAATTGAAAAAAAAAAGAATTTTCAAATTAGAAAAGAAATATATACATTGAAGATATTCGCTCCGGCTGGGACTCGAACCCAGGCCACTCGCTTGGAAGACCAGCGGTCTAGCCATTAGGCTATCGGAGTTCTGTCGAGCGGAGTCTTACTGCCTGACTGATACTGCCTGACTGACAGACTGACTCACTGACTGACTGATACTGACTGACTGACTCACTGACTGACCGAGACTGACTGACTAACTGCCTGACTGACTGAGACTGGACTGACTGACTGACTGACTGACTGACTGACTAACTGACTGACTGAGACTGACTGACTGACTGCTTGACTCTCTGACTGGCTATTTCACTGACTGACTGAATGACTAAATGACTGACTGACACTGACTGACTGACTGCTTGACTACCTGACTGACTGCTTGACTGACTAACTGACTGGACAGGACTGACCAACTGACTGACTGACAGACTGACTGAATAAGGATGACTGACAGACTGACTGAATAAGAATGACTGACTGACTGACTGACAGACTGACTGAATAAGGCTGACCGACTGACTGACTGCCTGACTGACTGAATGACTGACTGACTGACTGACCGAGACTGAGTGACTGACTGACTGAGACTGGACTGGACTGACTGACTGACTGACTGACTGAGACTGACCGACTGCTTTAGTGACTAACTGACTGCACAGGACTGACCGACTGACTGACTGACTGCCTGAGTGACTGACTGACTGAATGACTGACTGACTGAGACTAAATGACTGACTGCTTGACTGACTGGCTGAAGGACTAACTGACTGACTGAGTGACTGACTGACTGGACTGACTGACTGAGACTGAATGACTGAGTGCTTGACTGATTGACTGTCAGACTGACTGACTGACTTCGCAAAAGGGAAAAATAAAAAAAAAGAATTATAAAATTAGAAAAAAATATTTGCATTTAAGATTTCCTTTCCGGCCGGGACTCGAACCCAGTACCACGCGCTAGGAACCCAACGGTCTAGCCATTAGGCTATCGGAGCTCTGTCGATGGAAGTCTTAAATATAATAAAAACAAAAAATGCACCTTGGTAATTATTGATTCAAACACTTTGAAATTTACAGGTCGAATAATTAAACTGACTTAGAATTTTTCTCCCTACATAAATAATCAATATTCGCAAAAGAGAAAAATTAAAAAAAAAAGAAGAAGAAATTTCAAATTAGAAACTAAAAGTATACATTAAAGATTTTCGTTCAGGCTGGGACTCGAACCCAGGGCCACTCGCTTGGAAGCCTAACACTCTAGCCATTAGTCTATGGGAGCTCTGTCGGTGGGAGTTTTAAATATAATAAAAACAAAAAATGCACCTTGGTAATTGTTTATTTAAACACTTTGAAATCTTCGTGTCGAAAAATTAAACTGACTCAGAATTTTCTTCCCTACATAAATAATCAATAATTGCAAAGGAAAGAAATTGAAAAAAAAAAGAATTTTCAAATTAGAAAAGAAATATATACATTGAAGATATTCGCTCCGGCTGGGACTCGAACCCAGGCCACTCGCTTGGAAGACCAGCGGTCTAGCCATTAGGCTATCGGAGTTCTGTCGAGCGGAGTCTTACTGCCTGACTGATACTGCCTGACTGACAGACTGACTCACTGACTGACTGATACTGACTGACTGACTCACTGACTGACCGAGACTGACTGACTAACTGCCTGACTGACTGAAACTGGACTGACTGACTGACTGACTGACTGACTGACTAACTGACTGACTGAGACTGACTGACTGACTGCTTGACTCTCTGACTGGCTATTTCACTGACTGACTGAATGACTAAATGACTGACTGACACTGACTGACTGACTGCTTGACTACCTGACTGACTGCTTGACTGACTAACTGACTGGACAGGACTGACCGACTGACTGACTGACAGACTGACTGAATAAGGATGACTGACAGACTGACTGAATAAGGCTGACTGACTGACTGACTGACAGACTGACTGAATAAGGCTGACCGACTGACTGACTGCCTGACTGACTGACTGACTGAATGACTGACTGACTGACTGACCGAGACTGACTGACTGACTGACTGAGACTGGACTGGACTGACTGACTGACTGACTGACTGAGACTGACTGACTGCTTTAGTGACTAACTGACTGCACAGGACTGACCGACTGACTGACTGCCTGACTGCCTGACTGACTGACTGACTGAATGACTGACTGACTGAGACTAAATGACTGACTGCTTGACTGACTGGCTGAAGGACTAACTGACTGACTGAGTGACTGACTGACTGGACTGACTGACTGAGACTGAATGACTGAGTGCTTGACTGATTGACTGTCAGACTGACTGACTGACTTCGCGAAAGGGAAAAATAATAAAAAAGAATTATAAAATTAGAAAAAAATATTTGCATTTAAGATTTCCTTTCCGGCTGGGATTTGAACCCAGGGCGACACTCATGGAAGGCCAACGCTCTCGCCAATATACTATCGGATCTCTGTTGCTCGGTGTCTTAATTATAATAAAAACAAAAAATGCACTTTAGTAATTTTTGATCTAAAATCTTTGAAATCTAAAGGTCGAATGATTAAACTGACTCAGAATTTTCTCCCTACATAAATAATCAATATTCGCAAAAGAGAAAAATTAAAAAAAAAAGAAGAAGAAATTTCAAATTAGAAACTAAAAGTATTCATTAAAGATTTTCGTTCAGGCTGGGACTCGAACCCAGGGCCACTCGCTTGGAAGCCTAACACTCTAGCCATTAGTCTATGGGAGCTCTGTCGGTGGGAGTTTTAAATATAATAAAAACAAAAAATGCACCTTGGTAATTGTTTATTTAAACACTTTGAAATCTTCGTGTCGAAAAATTAAACTGACTCAGAATTTTCTTCCCTACATAAATAATCAATAATTGCAAATGAAAGAAATTGAAAAAAAAAAGAATTTTCAAATTAGAAAAGAAATATATACATTGAAGATATTCGCTCCGGCTGGGACTCGAACCCAGGCCACTCGCTTGGAAGACCAGCGGTCTAGCCATTAGGCTATCGGAGTTCTGTCGAGCGGAGTCTTACTGCCTGACTGATACTGCCTGACTGACAGACTGACTCACTGACTGACTGATACTGACTGACTGACTCACTGACTGAGCGAGACTGACTGACTAACTGCCTGACTGACTGAGACTGGACTGACTGACTGACTGACTGACTGACTGACTAACTGACTGACTGAGACTGACTGACTGACTGCTTGACTCTCTGACTGGCTATTTCACTGACTGACTGAATGACTAAATGATTGACTGACACTGACTGACTGACTGCTTGACTACCTGACTGACTGCTTGACTGACTAACTGACTGGACAGTACTGACCGACTGACTGACTGACAGACTGACTGAATAAGGATGACTGACAGACTGACTGAATAAGGCTGACTGACTGACTGACTGACAGACTGACTGAATAAGGCTGACCGACTGACTGACTGCCTGACTGACTGAATGACTGACTGACTGACTGACCGAGACTGACCGAGACTGACTGACTGACTGACTGAGACTGGACTGGACTGACTGACTGACTGACTGCTTTAGTGACTACCTGACTGCACAGGACTGACCGACTGACTGACTGACTGACTGCCTGACTGACTGACTGACTGAATGACTGACTGACTGAGACTAAATGACTGACTGCTTGACTGACTGGCTGAAGGACTAACTGACTGACTGAGTGACTGACTGAGACTGACTGACTGCTTTAGTGACTACCTGACTGCACAGGACTGACCGACTGACTGACAGACTGACTGCCTGACTGACTGACTGACTGAATGACTGACTGACTGAGACTAAATGACTGACTGCTTGACTGACTGGCTGAAGGACTAACTGACTGACTGAGTGACTGACTGACTGGACTGACTGACTGAGACTGAATGACTGAGTGCTTGACTGATTGACTGTCAGACTGACTGACTGACTTCGCAAAAGGGAAAAATAAAAAAAAAGAATTATAAAATTAGAAAAAAATATTTGCATTTAAGATTTCCTTTCCGGCCGGGACTCGAACCCAGTACCACGCGCTAGGAACCCAACGGTCTAGCCATTAGGCTATCGGAGCTCTGTCGATGGAAGTCTTAAATATAATAAAAACAAAAAATGCACCTTGGTAATTATTGATTCAAACACTTTGAAATTTACAAGTCGAATAATTAAACTGACTCAGAATTTTTCTCCCTACATAAATAATCAATATTCGCAAAAGAGAAAAATTAAAAAAAAAAGAAGAAGAAATTTCAAATTAGAAACTAAAAGTATACATTGAAGATTTTCGTTCAGGCTGGGACTCGAACCCAGGGCCACTCGCTTGGAAGCCTAACACTCTAGCCATTAGTCTATGTGAGCTCTGTCGGTGGGAGTTTTAAATATAATAAAAACAAAAAATGCACCTTGGTAATTGTTTATTTAAACACTTTGAAATCTTCGTGTCGAAAAATTAAACTGACTCAGAATTTTCTTCCCTACATAAATAATCAATAATTGCAAAGGAAAGAAATTGAAAAAAAAAAGAATTTTCAAATTAGAAAAGAAATATATACATTGAAGATATTCGCTCCGGCTGGGACTCGAACCCAGGCCACTCGCTTGGAAGACCAGCGGTCTAGCCATTAGGCTATCGGAGTTCTGTCGAGCGGAGTCTTACTGCCTGACTGATACTGCCTGACTGACAGACTGACTCACTGACTGACTGATACTGACTGACTGACTCACTGACTGACCGAAACTGACTGACTAACTGCCTGACTGACTGAGACTGAACTGACTGACTGACTGACTGACTGACTGACTGACTAACTGACTGACTGAGACTGACTGACTGACTGCTTGACTCTCTGACTGGCTATTTCACTGACTGACTGAATGACTAAATGACTGACTGACACTGACTGACTGACTGCTTGACTACCTGACTGACTGCTTGACTGACTAACTGACTGGACAGGACTGACCGACTGACTGACTGACAGACTGACTGAATAAGGATGACTGACAGACTGACTGAATAAGGCTGACTGACTGACTGACTGACAGACTGACTGAATAAGGCTGACCGACTGACTGACTGCCTGACTGACTGACTGACTGAATGACTGACTGACTGACTGACCGAGACTGACTGACTGACTGAGACTGGACTGGACTGACTGACTGACTGACTGACTGAGACTGACTGACTGCTTTAGTGACTAACTGACTGCACAGGACTGACCGACTGACTGACTGACTGACTGCCTGACTGACTGACTGACTGAATGACTGACTGACTGAGACTAAATGACTGACTGCTTGACTGACTGGCTGAAGGACTAACTGACTGACTGAGTGACTGACTGACTGGACTGACTGACTGAGACTGAATGACTGAGTGCTTGACTGATTGACTGTCAGACTGACTGACTGACTTCGCAAAAGGGAAAAATAAAAAAAAAGAATTATAAAATTAGAAAAAAATATTTGCATCTAAGATTTCCTTTCCGGCTGGGATTTGAACCCAGGGCGACACTCATGGAAGCCCATCGCTCTCGCCAATATACTATCGGATCTCTGTTGATCGGTGTCTTAATTATAATAAAAACAAAAAATGCACTTTAGTAATTATTGATCTAAAATCTTTGAAATCTAAAGGTCGAATGATAAAACTGACTCAGAATTTTCTTCCGTACATAAATAATCCATATTTGCAAAAGAAAGAAATTGAAAAAAAAAAGGATCTTCAAATTAGAAGAGAAATATATACATGGAAGATTTTCGTTCCGGCCGGGACTCGAACCCAGTACCACGCGCTTGGAACCCAACGGTCTAGCCATTACGCTATCGGAGCTCCGCCGATGGAAGTCTTAAATGTAATAAAAACAAAAAATGCACCTTGGTAATTATTGATTCAAACACTTTGAAATTTACAGGTCGAATAATTAAACTGACTCAGAATTTTTCTCCCTACATAAATAATCAATATTCGCAAAAGAGAAAAATTAAAAAAAAAGAAGAAGAAATTTCAAATTAGAAACTAAAAGTATACATTGAAGATTTTCGTTCAGGCTGGGACTCGAACCCAGGGCCACTCGCTTGGAAGCCTAACACTCTAGCTATTAGTCTATGGGAGCTCTGTCGGTGGGAGTTTTAAATATAATAAAAACAAAAAATGCACCTTGGTAATTGTTTATTTAAACACTTTGAAATCTTCGTGTCGAAAAATTAAACTGACTCAGAATTTTCTTCCCTACATAAATAATCAATAATTGCAAAGGAAAGAAATTGAAAAAAAAAAGAATTTTCAAATTAGAAAAGAAATATATACATTGAAGATATTCGCTCCGGCTGGGACTCGAACCCAGGCCACTCGCTTGGAAGACCAGCGGTCTAACCATTAGGCTATCGGAGTTCTGTCGAGCGGAGTCTTACTGCCTGACTGATACTGCCTGACTGACAGACTGACTCACTGATACTGACTGACTGACTGACTGACTGACTAACTGACTGACTGAGACTGACTGACTGCTTGACTCTCTGACTGGCTATTTCACTGACTGACTGAATGACTAAATGACTGACTGACACTGACTGACTGACTGCTTGACTACCTGACTGACTGCTTGACTGACTAACTGACTGGACAGGACTGACCGACTGACTGACTGACAGACTGACTGAATAAGGATGACTGACAGACTGACTGAATAAGGCTGACTGACTGACTGACTGACAGACTGACTGAATAAGGCTGACCGACTGACTGACTGCCTGACTGACTGACTGACTGAATGACTGACTGACTGACTGACCGAGACTGACTGAGACTGGACTGGACTGACTTACTGACTGACTGACTGAGACTGACTGACTGCTTTAGTGACTAACTGACTGCACAGGACTGACCGACTGACTGACTGACTGACTGCCTGACTGACTGACTGACTGAATGACTGACTGACTGAGACTAAATGACTGACTGCTTGACTGACTGGCTGAAGGACTAACTGACTGACTGAGTGACTGACTGACTGGACTGACTGACTGAGACTGATTGACTGAGTGCTTGACTGATTGACTGTCAGACTGACTGACTGACTTCGCAAAAGGGAAAAATAAAAAAAAAGAATTATAAAATTAGAAAAAAATATTTGCATTTAAGATTTCCTTTCCGGCTGGGATTTGAACCCAGGGCGACACTCATGGAAGCCCAACGCTCTCGCCAATATACTATCGGATCTCTGTTGATCGGTGTCTTAATTATAATAAAAACAAAAAATGCACCTTAGTAATTATTGATCTAAAATCTTTGAAATCTAAAGGTCGAATGATTAAACTGACTCAGAATTTTCTTCCGTACATAAATAATCCATATTTGCAAAAGAAAGAAATTGATAAAAAAAAGAATCTTCAAATTAGAAGAGAAATATATACATGGAAGATTTTCGTTCCGGCCGGGACTCGAACCCAGTACCACGCGCTTGGAACCCAACGGTCTAGCCATTAGGCTATCGGAGCTCTGTCGATGGAAGTCTTAAATATAATAAAAACAAAAAATGCACCTTGGTAATTATTGATTCAAACACTTTGAAATTTACAGGTCGAATAAATAAAATGACTCAGAATTTTTCTCCCTACATAAATAATCAATATTCGCAAAAGAGAAAAATTTAAAAAAAAGAAGAAGAAATTTCAAATTAGAAACTAAAAGTATACATTGAAGATTTTCGTTCAGGCTGGGACTCGAACCCAGGGCCACTCGCTTGGAAGCCTAACACTCTAGCCATTAGTCTATGGGAGCTCTGTCGGTGGGAGTTTTAAATATAATAAAAACAAAAAATGCACCTTGGTAATTGTTTATTTAAACACTTTGAAATCTTCGTGTCGAAAAATTAAACTGACTCAGAATTTTCTTCCCTACATAAATAATCAATAATTGCAAAGGAAAGAAATTGAAAAAAAAAGAATTTTCAAATTAGAAAAGAAATATATACATTGAAGATATTCGCTCCGGCTGGGACTCGAACCCAGGCCACTCGCTTGGAAGACCAGCGGTCTAGCCATTAGGCTATCGGAGTTCTGTCGAGCGGAGTCTTACTGCCTGACTGATACTGCCTGACTGACAGACTGACTCACTGACTGACTGATACTGACTGACTGACTCACTGACTGACCGAGACTGACTGATTAACTGCCTGACTGACTGAGACTGGACTGACTGACTGCTTGACTCTCTGACTGGCTATTTCACTGACTGACTGAATGACTAAATGACGGACTGACACTGACTGACTGACTGCTTGACTACCTGACTGACTGCTTGACTGACTAACTGACTGGACAGGACTGACCGACTGACTGACTGACAGACTGACTGAATAAGGATGACTGACAGACTGACTGAATAAGGCTGACTGACTGACAGACTGACTGAATAAGGCTGACCGACTGACTGACTGCCTGACTGACTGACTGACTGCCTGACTGACTGACTGACTGAATGACTGACTGACTGAGACTAAATGACTGACTGCTTGACTGACTGGCTGAAGGACTAACTGACTGACTGAGTGACTGACTGACTGGACTGACTGACTGAGACTGAATGACTGAGTGCTTGACTGATTGACTGTCAGACTGACTGACTGACTTCGCAAAAGGGAAAAATAAAAAAAAAAGAATTATAAAATTAGAAAAAAATATTTGCATTTAAGATTTCCTTTCCGGCTGAGATTTGAACCCAGGGCGACACTCATGGAAGCCCAACGCTCTCGCCAATATACTATCGGAACTCTGTTGATCGGTGTCTTAATTATAATAAAAACAAAAAATGCACCTTAGTAATTATTGATCTAAAATCTTTGAAATCTAAAGGTCGAATGATTAAACTGACTCAGAATTTTCTTCCGTACATAAATAATCCATATTTGCAAAAGAAAGAAATTGAAAAAAAAAAGAATTTTCAAATTAGAAAAGAAATATATACATTGAAGATATTCGCTCCGGCTGGGACTCGAACCCAGGCCACTCGCTTGGAAGACCAGCGGTCTAACCATTAGGCTATCGGAGTTCTGTCGAGCGGAGTCTTACTGCCTGACTGATACTGCCTGACTGACAGACTGACTCACTGATACTGACTGACTGACTGACTGACTGACTAACTGACTGACTGAGACTGACTGACTGACTGCTTGACTCTCTGACTGGCTATTTCACTGACTGACTGAATGACTAAATGACTGACTGACACTGACTGACTGACTGCTTGACTACCTGACTGACTGCTTGACTGACTAACTGACTGGACAGGACTGACCGACTGACTGACTGACAGACTGACTGAATAAGGATGACTGACAGACTGACTGAATAAGGCTGACTGACTGACTGACTGACAGACTGACTGAATAAGGCTGACCGACTGACTGACTGCCTGACTGACTGACTGACTGAATGACTGACTGACTGACTGACCGAGACTGACTGAGACTGGACCGGACTGACTGACTGACTGACTGACTGAGACTGACTGACTGCTTTAGTGACTAACTGACTGCACAGGACTGACCGACTGACTGACTGACTGACTGCCTGACTGACTGACTGACTGAATGACTGACTGACTGAGACTAAATGACTGACTGCTTGACTGACTGGCTGAAGGACTAACTGACTGACTGAGTGACTGACTGACTGGACTGACTGACTGAGACTGATTGACTGAGTGCTTGACTGATTGACTGTCAGACTGACTGACTGACTTCGCAAAAGGGAAAAATAAAAAAAAAAGAATTATAAAATTAGAAAAAAATATTTGCATTTAAGATTTCCTTTCCGGCTGGGATTTGAACCCAGGGCGACACTCATGGAAGCCCAACGCTCTCGCCAATATACTATCGGATCTCTGTTGATCGGTGTCTTAATTATAATAAAAACAAAAAATGCACCTTAGTAATTATTGATCTAAAATCTTTGAAATCTAAAGGTCGAATGATTAAACTGACTCAGAATTTTCTTCCGTACATAAATAATCCATATTTGCAAAAGAAAGAAATTGAAAAAAAAAAGAATCTTCAAATTAGAAGAGAAATATATACATGGAAGATTTTCGTTCCGGCCGGGACTCGAACCCAGTACCACGCGCTTGGAACCCAACGGTCTAGCCATTAGGCTATCGGAGCTCTGTCGATGGAAAGCTTAAATATAATAAAAACAAAAAATGCACCTTGGTAATTATTGATTCAAACACTTTGAAATTTACAGGTCGAATAAATAAAATGACTCAGAATTTTTCTCCCTACATAAATAATCAACATTCGCAAAAGAGAAAAATTTAAAAAAAAGAAGAAGAAGTTTCAAATTAGAAACTAAAAGTATACATTGAAGATTTTCGTTCAGGCTGGGACTCGAACCCAGGGCCACTCGCTTGGAAGCCTAACACTCTAGCCATTAGTCTATGGGAGCTCTGTCGGTGGGAGTTTTAAATATAATAAAAACAAAAAATGCACCTTGGTAATTGTTTATTTAAACACTTTGAAATCTTCGTGTCGAAAAATTAAACTGACTCAGAATTTTCTTCCCTACATAAATAATCAATAATTGCAAAGGAAAGAAATTGAAAAAAAAAGAATTTTCAAATTAGAAAAGAAATATATACATTGAAGATATTCGCTCCCGCTGGGACTCGAACCCAGGCCACTCGCTTGGAAGACCAGCGGTCTAGCCATTAGGATATCGGAGTTCTGTCGAGCGGAGTCTTACTGCCTGACTGATACTGCCTGACTGACAGACTGACTCACTGACTGACTGATACTGACTGACTGACTCACTGACTGACCGAGACTGACTGACTAACTGCCTGACTGACTGAGACTGGACTGACTGACTGCTTGACTCTCTGACTGGCTATTTCACTGACTGACTGAATGACTAAATGACTGACTGACACTGACTGACTGACTGCTTGACTACCTGACTGACTGCTTGACTGACTAACTGACTGGACAGGACTGACCGACTGACCGACTGACAGACTGACTGAATAAGGATGACTGACAGACTGACTGAATAAGGCTGACTGACTGACTGACTGACAGACTGACTGAATAAGGCTGACCGACTGACTGACTGCCTGACTGACTGACTGACTGCCTGACTGACTGACTGACTGAATGACTGACTGACTGAGACTAAATGACTGACTGCTTGACTGACTGGCTGAAGGACTAACTGACTGACTGAGTGACTGACTGACTGGACTGACTGACTGAGACTGAATGACTGAGTGCTTGACTGATTGACTGTCAGACTGACTGACTGACTTCGCAAAAGGGAAAAATAAAAAAAAAAGAATTATAAAATTAGAAAAAAATATTTGCATTTAAGATTTCCTTTCCGGCTGAGATTTGAACCCAGGGCGACACTCATGGAAGCCCAACGCTCTCGCCAATATACTATCGGAACTCTGTTGATCGGTGTCTTAATTATAATAAAAACAAAAAATGCACCTTAGTAATTATTGATCTAAAATCTTTGAAATCTAAAGGTCGAATGATTAAACTGACTCAGAATTTTCTTCCGTACATAAATAATCCATATTTGCAAAAGAAAGAAATTGAAAAAAAAAAGAATTTTCAAATTAGAAAAGAAATATATACATTGAAGATATTCGCTCCGGCTGGGACTCGAACCCAGGCCACTCGCTTGGAAGACCAGCGGTCTAACCATTAGGCTATCGGAGTTCTGTCGAGCGGAGTCTTACTGCCTGACTGATACTGCCTGACTGACAGACTGACTCACTGATACTGACTGACTGACTGACTGACTGACTAACTGACTGACTGAGACTGACTGACTGACTGCTTGACTCTCTGACTGGCTATTTCACTGACTGACTGAATGACTAAATGACTGACTGACACTGACTGACTGACTGCTTGACTACCTGACTGACTGCTTGACTGACTAACTGACTGGACAGGACTGACCGACTGACTGACTGACTGACTGCCTGACTGACTGACTGACTGAATGACTGACTGACTGAGACTAAATGACTGACTGCTTGACTGACTGGCTGAAGGACTAACTGACTGACTGAGTGACTGACTGACTGGACTGACTGACTGAGACTGATTGACTGAGTGCTTGACTGATTGACTGTCAGACTGACTGACTGACTTCGCAAAAGGGAAAAATAAAAAAAAAAGAATTATAAAATTAGAAAAAAATATTTGCATTTAAGATTTCCTTTCCGGCTGGGATTTGAACCCAGGGCGACACTCATGGAAGCCCAACGCTCTCGCCAATATACTATCGGATCTCTGTTGATCGGTGTCTTAATTATAATAAAAACAAAAAATGCACCTTAGTAATTATTGATCTAAAATCTTTGAAATCTAAAGGTCGAATGATTAAACTGACTCAGAATTTTCTTCCGTACATAAATAATCCATATTTGCAAAAGAAAGAAATTGAAAAAAAAAAAAATCTTCAAATTAGAAGAGAAATATATACATGGAAGATTTTCGTTCCGGCCGGGACTCGAACCCAGTACCACGCGCTTGGAACCCAACGGTCTAGCCATTAGGCTATCGGAGCTCTGTCGATGGAAAGCTTAAATATAATAAAAACAAAAAATGCACCTTGGTAATTATTGATTCAAACACTTTGAAATTTACAGGTCGAATAAATAAAATGACTCAGAATTTTTCTCCCTACATAAATAATCAACATTCGCAAAAGAGAAAAATTTAAAAAAAAGAAGAAGAAATTTCAAATTAGAAACTAAAAGTATACATTGAAGATTTTCGTTCAGGCTGGGACTCGAACCCAGGGCCACTCGCTTGGAAGCCTAACACTCTAGCCATTAGTCTATGGGAGCTCTGTCGGTGGGAGTTTTAAATATAATAAAAACAAAAAATGCACCTTGGTAATTGTTTATTTAAACACTTTGAAATCTTCGTGTCGAAAAATTAAACTGACTCAGAATTTTCTTCCCTACATAAATAATCAATAATTGCAAAGGAAAGAAATTGAAAAAAAAAGAATTTTCAAATTAGAAAAGAAATATATACATTGAAGATATTCGCTCCCGCTGGGACTCGAACCCAGGCCACTCGCTTGGAAGACCAGCGGTCTAGCCATTAGGCTATCGGAGTTCTGTCGAGCGGAGTCTTACTGCCTGACTGATACTGCCTGACTGACAGACTGACTCACTGACTGACTGATACTGACTGACTGACTCACTGACTGACCGAGACTGACTGACTAACTGCCTGACTGACTGAGACTGGACTGACTGACTGCTTGACTCTCTGACTGGCTATTTCACTGACTGACTGAATGACTAAATGACTGACTGACACTGACTGACTGACTGCTTGACTACCTGACTGACTGCTTGACTGACTAACTGACTGGACAGGACTGACCGACTGACTGACTGACAGACTGACTGAATAAGGATGACTGACAGACTGACTGAATAAGGCTGACTGACTGACTGACCGACAGACTGACTGAATAAGGCTGACCGACTGACTGACTGCCTGACTGACTGACTGACTGCCTGACTGACTGACTGACTGAATGACTGACTGACTGAGACTAAATGACTGACTGCTTGACTGACTGGCTGAAGGACTAACTGACTGACTGAGTGACTGACTGACTGGACTGACTGACTGAGACTGAATGACTGAGTGCTTGACTGATTGACTGTCAGACTGACTGACTGACTTCGCAAAAGGGAAAAATAAAAAAAAAAGAATTATAAAATTAGAAAAAAATATTTGCATTTAAGATTTCCTTTCCGGCTGAGATTTGAACCCAGGGCGACACTCATGGAAGCCCAACGCTCTCGCCAATATACTATCGGAACTCTGTTGATCGGTGTCTTAATTATAATAAAAAAAAAATGCACCTTAGTAATTATTGATCTAAAATCTTTGAAATCTAAAGGTCGAATGATTAAACTGACTCAGAATTTTCTTCCGTACATAAATAATCCATATTTGCAAAAGAAAGAAATTGAAAAAAAAAAGAATTTTCAAATTAGAAAAGAAATATATACATTGAAGATTTTCGCTCCGGCTGGGACTCGAACCCAGGCCACTCGCTTGGAAGACCAGCGGTCTAGCCATTAGGCTATCGGAGTTCTGTCGAGCGGAGTCTTACTGCCTGACTGATACTGCCTGACTGACAGACTGACTCACTGACTGACTGATACTGACTGACTGACTCACTGACTGACCGAGACTGACTGACTAACTACCTGACTGACTGAGACTGGACTGACTGACTGACTGACTGACTGACTGACTGAGACTGACTGACTGACTGCTTGACTCTCTGACTGGCTATTTCACTGACTGACTGAATGACTAAATGACTGACTGACACTGACTGACTGACTGCTTGACTACCTGACTGACTGCTTGACTGACTAACTGACTGGACAGGACTGACCGACTGACTGACTGACAGACTGACTGAATAAGGATGACTGACAGACTGACTGAATAAAGCTGACTGACTGACTGACTGACAGACTGACTGAATAAGGCTGACCGACTGACTGCCTGCCTGACTGACTGACTGACTGAATGACTGACTGACTGACTGACTGACCGAGACTGACTGACTGACTGACTGAGACTGGACTGGACTGACTGACTGACTGACTGACTGAGACTGACTGACTGCTTTAGTGACTAACTGACTGCACAGGACTGACCGACTGACTGACTGACTGACTGCCTGACTGACTGACTGACTGAATGACTGACTGACTGAGACTAAATGACTGACTGCTTGACTGACTGGCTGAAGGACTAACTGACTGACTGAGTGACTGACTGACTGGACTGACTGACTGAGACTGAATGACTGAGTGCTTGACTGATTGACTGTCAGACTGACTGACTGACTTCGCAAAAGGGAAAAATAAAAAAAAAAAGAATTATAAAATTAGAAAAAAATACTTGCATTTAAGATTTCCTTTCCGGCCGGGACTCGAACCCAGTACCACGCGCTAGGAACCCAACGGTCTAGCTATTAGGCTATCGGAGCTCTGTCGATGGAAGTCTTAAATATAATAAAAACAAAAAATGCACCTTGGTAATTATTGATTCAAACACTTTGAAATTTACAGGTCGAATAATTAAACTGACTCAGAATTTTTCTCCCTACATAAATAATCAATATTCGCAAAAGAGAAAAATTAAAAAAAAAAGAAGAAGAAATTTCAAATTAGAAACTAAATGTATACATTGAAGATTTTCGTTCAGGCTGGGACTCGAACCCAGGGCCACTCGCTTGGAAGCCTAACACTCTAGCCATTAGTCCATGGGAGCTCTGTCGGTGGGAGTTTTAAATATAAAAAAAACAAAAAAATGCACCTTGGTAATTGTTTATTTAAACACTTTGAAATCTTCGTGTCGAAAAATTAAACTGACTCAGAATTTTCTTCCCTACATAAATAATCAATAATTGCAAAGGAAAGAAATTGAAAAAAAAAAAAGAATTTTCAAATTAGAAAAGAAATATATACATTAAAGATATTCGCTCCGGCTGGGACTCGAACCCAGGCCACTCGCTTGGAAGACCAGCGGTCTAGCCATTAGGCTATCGGAGTTCTGTCGAGCGGAGTCTTACTGCCTGACTGATACTGCGTGACTGACAGACTGACTCACTGACTGACTGATACTGACTGACTGACTCACTGACTGACCGAGACTGACTGACTGACAGACTGACCGAGGCTGACTGACTGACTGACTGACTGACTAACTGACTGACTGAGACTGACTGACTGACTGCTTGACTCTCTGACTGGCTATTTCACTGACTGACTGAATGACTAAATGACTGACTGACACTGACTGACTGACTGCTTGACTACCTGACTGACTGCTTGACTGACTAACTGACTGGACAGGACTGACCAAATGACTGACAGACAAGACAGACTGACTGAATAAGGATGACTGACAGACTGACTGAATAAGGCTGCCTGACTGACTGACTGACAGACTGACTGAATAAGGCTGACCGACTGACTGACTGCCTGACTGACTGACTGACTGAATGACTGACTGACTGACTGACCGAGACTGACTGACTGACTGAGACTGGACTGGACTGACTGACTGACTGACTGACTGAGACTGACTGACTGCTTTAGTGACTAACTGACTGCACAGGACTGACCGACTGACTGCCTGACTGACTGACTGACTGAATGACTGACTGACTGAGACTAAATGACTGACTGCTTGACTGACTGGCTGAAGGACTAACTGACTGACTGAGTGACTGACTGACTGGACTGACTGACTGAGACTGATTGACTGAGTGCTTGACTGATTGACTGTCAGACTGACTGACTGACTTCGCAAAAGGGAAAAATAAAAAAAAAAGAATTATAAAATTAGAAAAAAATATTTGCATTTAAGATTTCCTTTCCGGCTGGGATTTGAACCCAGGGCGACACTCATGGAAGCCCAACGCTCTCGCCAATATACTATCGGATCTCTGTTGATCGGTGTCTTAATTATCATAAAAACAAAAAATGCACCTTAGTAATTATTGATCTAAAATCTTTGAAATCTAAAGGTCGAATGATTAAACTGACTCAGAATTTTCTTCCGTACATAAATAATCCATATTTGCAAAAGAAAGAAATTGAAAAAAAAAAGAATCTTCAAATTAGAAGAGAAATATATACATGGAAGATTTTCGTTCCGGCCGGGACTCGAACCCAGTACCGCGCGCTTGGAACCCAAGGGTCTAGCCATTAGGCTATCGGAGCTCTGTCGATGGAAGTCTTAAATATAATAAAAACAAAAAATGCACCTTGGTAATTATTGATTCAAACACTTTGAAATTTGCAGGTCGAATAAATAAAATGACTCAGAATTTTTCTCCCTACATAAATAATCAATATTCGCAAAAGAGAAAAATTTAAAAAAAAGAAGAAGAAATTTCAAATTAGAAACTAAAAGTATACGTTGAAGATTTTCGTTCAGGCTGGGACTCGAACCCAGGGCCACTCGCTTGGAAGCCTAACACTCTAGCCATTAGTCTATGGGAGCTCTGTCGGTGGGAGTTTTAAATATAATAAAAACAAAAAATGCACCTTGGTAATTGTTTATTTAAACACTTTGAAATCTTCGTGTCGAAAAATTAAACTGACTCAGAATTTTCTTCCCTACATAAATAATCAATAATTGCAAAGGAAAGAAATTGAAAAAAAAAGAATTTTCAAATTAGAAAAGAAATATATACATTGAAGATATTCGCTCCCGCTGGGACTCGAACCCAGGCCACTCGCTTGGAAGACCAGCGGTCTAGCCATTAGGCTATCGGAGTTCTGTCGAGCGGAGTCTTACTGCCTGACTGATACTGCCTGACTGACAGACTGACTCACTGACTGACTGATACTGACTGACTGACTCACTGACTGACCGAGACTGACTGACTAACTGCCTGACTGACTGAGACTGGACTGACTGACTGCTTGACTCTCTGACTGGCTATTTCACTGACTGACTGAATGACTAAATGACTGACTGACACTGACTGACTGACTGCTTGACTACCTGACTGACTGCTTGACTGACTAACTGACTGGACAGGACTGACCGACTGACTGACTGACAGACTGACTGAATAAGGATGACTGACAGACTGACTGAATAAGGCTGACTGACTGACTGACCGACAGACTGACTGAATAAGGCTGACCGACTGACTGACTGCCTGACTGACTGACTGACTGCCTGACTGACTGACTGACTGAATGACTGACTGACTGAGACTAAATGACTGACTGCTTGACTGACTGGCTGAAGGACTAACTGACTGACTGAGTGACTGACTGACTGGACTGACTGACTGAGACTGAATGACTGAGTGCTTGACTGATTGACTGTCAGACTGACTGACTGACTTCGCAAAAGGGAAAAATAAAAAAAAAAGAATTATAAAATTAGAAAAAAATATTTGCATTTAAGATTTCCTTTCCGGCTGAGATTTGAACCCAGGGCGACACTCATGGAAGCCCAACGCTCTCGCCAATATACTATCGGAACTCTGTTGATCGGTGTCTTAATTATAATAAAAAAAAAAATGCACCTTAGTAATTATTGATCTAAAATCTTTGAAATCTAAAGGTCGAATGATTAAACTGACTCAGAATTTTCTTCCGTACATAAATAATCCATATTTGCAAAAGAAAGAAATTGAAAAAAAAAAGAATTTTCAAATTAGAAAAGAAATATATACATTGAAGATTTTCGCTCCGGCTGGGACTCGAACCCAGGCCACTCGCTTGGAAGACCAGCGGTCTAGCCATTAGGCTATCGGAGTTCTGTCGAGCGGAGTCTTACTGCCTGACTGATACTGCCTGACTGACAGACTGACTCACTGACTGACTGATACTGACTGACTGACTCACTGACTGACCGAGACTGACTGACTAACTACCTGACTGACTGAGACTGGACTGACTGACTGACTGACTGACTGACTGACTGAGACTGACTGACTGACTGCTTGACTCTCTGACTGGCTATTTCACTGACTGACTGAATGACTAAATGACTGACTGACACTGACTGACTGACTGCTTGACTACCTGACTGACTGCTTGACTGACTAACTGACTGGACAGGACTGACCGACTGACTGACTGACAGACTGACTGAATAAAGCTGACTGACTGACTGACTGACAGACTGACTGAATAAGGCTGACCGACTGACTGCCTGCCTGACTGACTGACTGACTGAATGACTGACTGACTGACTGACTGACCGAGACTGACTGACTGACTGACTGAGACTGGACTGGACTGACTGACTGACTGACTGACTGAGACTGACTGACTGCTTTAGTGACTAACTGACTGCACAGGACTGACCGACTGACTGACTGACTGACTGCCTGACTGACTGACTGACTGAATGACTGACTGACTGAGACTAAATGACTGACTGCTTGACTGACTGGCTGAAGGACTAACTGACTGACTGAGTGACTGACTGACTGGACTGACTGACTGAGACTGAATGACTGAGTGCTTGACTGATTGACTGTCAGACTGACTGACTGACTTCGCAAAAGGGAAAAATAAAAAAAAAAAGAATTATAAAATTAGAAAAAAATACTTGCATTTAAGATTTCCTTTCCGGCCGGGACTCGAACCCAGTACCACGCGCTAGGAACCCAACGGTCTAGCTATTAGGCTATCGGAGCTCTGTCGATGGAAGTCTTAAATATAATAAAAACAAAAAATGCACCTTGGTAATTATTGATTCAAACACTTTGAAATTTACAGGTCGAATAATTAAACTGACTCAGAATTTTTCTCCCTACATAAATAATCAATATTCGCAAAAGAGAAAAATTAAAAAAAAAAGAAGAAGAAATTTCAAATTAGAAACTAAATGTATACATTGAAGATTTTCGTTCAGGCTGGGACTCGAACCCAGGGCCACTCGCTTGGAAGCCTAACACTCTAGCCATTAGTCCATGGGAGCTCTGTCGGTGGGAGTTTTAAATATAATAAAAACAAAAAAATGCACCTTGGTAATTGTTTATTTAAACACTTTGAAATCTTCGTGTCGAAAAATTAAACTGACTCAGAATTTTCTTCCCTACATAAATAATCAATAATTGCAAAGGAAAGAAATTGAAAAAAAAAAAGAATTTTCAAATTAGAAAAGAAATATATACATTAAAGATATTCGCTCCGGCTGGGACTCGAACCCAGGCCACTCGCTTGGAAGACCAGCGGTCTAGCCATTAGGCTATCGGAGTTCTGTCGAGCGGAGTCTTACTGCCTGACTGATACTGCGTGACTGACAGACTGACTCACTGACTGACTGATACTGACTGACTGACTCACTGACTGACCGAGACTGACTGACTGACAGACTGACCGAGGCTGACTGACTGACTGACTGACTGACTAACTGACTGACTGAGACTGACTGACTGACTGCTTGACTCTCTGACTGGCTATTTCACTGACTGACTGAATGACTAAATGACTGACTGACACTGACTGACTGACTGCTTGACTACCTGACTGACTGCTTGACTGACTAACTGACTGGACAGGACTGACCAAATGACTGACAGACAAGACAGACTGACTGAATAAGGATGACTGACAGACTGACTGAATAAGGCTGCCTGACTGACTGACTGACAGACTGACTGAATAAGGCTGACCGACTGACTGACTGCCTGACTGACTGACTGACTGAATGACTGACTGACTGACCGAGACTGACTGACTGACTGAGACTGGACTGGACTGACTGACTGACTGACTGACTGAGACTGACTGACTGCTTTAGTGACTAACTGACTGCACAGGACTGACCGACTGACTGCCTGACTGACTGACTGACTGAATGACTGACTGACTGAGACTAAATGACTGACTGCTTGACTGACTGGCTGAAGGACTAACTGACTGACTGAGTGACTGACTGACTGGACTGACTGACTGAGACTGATTGACTGAGTGCTTGACTGATTGACTGTCAGACTGACTGACTGACTTCGCAAAAGGGAAAAATAAAAAAAAAAGAATTATAAAATTAGAAAAAAATATTTGCATTTAAGATTTCCTTTCCGGCTGGGATTTGAACCCAGGGCGACACTCATGGAAGCCCAACGCTCTCGCCAATATACTATCGGATCTCTGTTGATCGGTATCTTAATTATCATAAAAACAAAAAATGCACCTTAGTAATTATTGATCTAAAATCTTTGAAATCTAAAGGTCGAATGATTAAACTGACTCAGAATTTTCTTCCGTACATAAATAATCCATATTTGCAAAAGAAAGAAATTGAAAAAAAAAAGAATCTTCAAATTAGAAGAGAAATATATACATGGAAGATTTTCGTTCCGGCCGGGACTCGAACCCAGTACCGCGCGCTTGGAACCCAAGGGTCTAGCCATTAGGCTATCGGAGCTCTGTCGATGGAAGTCTTAAATATAATAAAAACAAAAAATGCACCTTGGTAATTATTGATTCAAACACTTTGAAATTTGCAGGTCGAATAAATAAAATGACTCAGAATTTTTCTCCCTACATAAATAATCAATATTCGCAAAAGAGAAAAATTTAAAAAAAAGAAGAAGAAATTTCAAATTAGAAACTAAAAGTATACGTTGAAGATTTTCGTTCAGGCTGGGACTCGAACCCAGGGCCACTCGCTTGGAAGCCTAACACTCTAGCCATTAGTCTATGGGAGCTCTGTCGGTGGGAGTTTTAAATATAATAAAAACAAAAAATGCACCTTGGTAATTGTTTATTTAAACACTTTGAAATCTTCGTGTCGAAAAATTAAACTGACTCAGAATTTTCTTCCCTACATAAATAATCAATAATTGCAAAGGAAAGAAATTGAAAAAAAAAAGAATTTTCAAATTAGAAAAGAAATATATACATTGAAGATATTCGCTCCGGCTGGGACTCGAACCCAGGCCACTCGCTTGGAAGACCAGCGGTCTAGCCATTAGGCTATCGGAGTTCTGTCGAGCGGAGTCTTACTGCCTGACTGATACTGCCTGACTGACAGACTGACTCGCTGACTGACTGATACTGACTGACTGACTCACTGACTGACCGAGACTGACTGACTAACTGCCTGACTGACTGAGACTGGACTGACTGACTGCTTGACTCTCTGACTGGCTATTTCACTGACTGACTGAATGACTAAATGACTGACTGACACTGACTGACTGACTGCTTGACTACCTGACTGACTGCTTGACTGACTAACTGACTGGACAGGACTGACCGACTGACTGACTGACAGACTGACTGACAGACTGACTGACAGACTGACTGAATAAGGCTGACTGACTGACTGACTGACAGACTGACTGAATAAGGATGACTGACAGACTGACTGAATAAGGCTGACTGACTGACTGACTGACAGACTGACTGAATAAGGCTGACCGACTGACTGACTGCCTGACTGACTGACTGACTGCCTGACTGACTGACTGACTGAATGACTGACTGACTGAGACTAAATGACTGACTGCTTGACTGACTGGCTGAAGGACTAACTGACTGACTGAGTGACTGACTGACTGGACTGACTGACTGAGACTGAATGACTGAGTGCTTGACTGATTGACTGTCAGACTGACTGACTGACTTCGCAAAAGGGAAAAATAAAAAAAAAAGAATTATAAAATTAGAAAAAAATATTTGCATTTAAGATTTCCTTTCCGGCTGGGATTTGAACACAGGGCGACACTCATGGAAGCCCAACGCTCTCGCCAATATACTATCGGAACTCTGTTGATCGGTGTCTTAATTATAATAAAAACAAAAAATGCACCTTAGTAATTATTGATCTAAAATCTTTGAAATCTAAAGGTCGAATGATTAAACTGACTCAGAATTTTCTTCCGTACATAAATAATCCATATTTGCAAAAGAAAGAAATTGAAAAAAAAAAGAATCTTCAAATTAGAAGAGAAATATATACATGGAAGCTTTTCGTTCCGGCCGGGACTCGAACCCAGTACCACGCGCTTGGAACCCAACGGTCTATCCATTAGGCTATCGGAGCTCTGTCGATTAGGGTGGGCCGAAAAACCCCGATTTTCGAAATCGGTTTGCGGATAGGGCGGAATTTTGGCCAAATGGCTTCAACATGACGTAAAAAAAATTTCAGCTCGATCACTTAACTCCTTCTGCTGCCGCCGGAGCCCTAAAATTTGGTAAAAATGACCAAAAACTATGATTTTTTGATAATTTTTAAAATTAATTGGTTTCCTTAAATTGGTTTGCGGATAGGGCGGAATTTTGGCCAAATGGCTTCAGCATGACGTAAAAAAAATTTCAGCTCGATCACTTAACTCCTTCTGCTGCCGCCGGAGCCCTAAAATTTGGTAAAAATGACCAAAAACTAGGATTTTTTGACAATTTTTAAAATTAATTGGTTTCCTTAAATTGGTTTGCGGATAGGGCGGAATTTTGGCCAAATGGCTTCAGCATGACGTAAAAAAAATTTCAGCTCGATCACTTAACTCCTTCTGCTGCCGCCAGAGCTGTAAAAAACAACTTCCCCTCCGCAGACTTGGACTCGCCCAGCGCCAGCAGCGCAAATAACCGACGCATCTAATCTACTTCTCCTTTCCCGCGAAACAACTTTGGGCTCGTCTACGGAGCGCCAGTTAGACTTTCAAACTGCCATTGTTAGTTTCCTGAGGCGTTTGTTCCCTAGTGCTAGTATTAGGGTTTTTAACGTGCTCGCTCGTTAATTTTCTTTCCTGAAGTGGCGAACTACCGATGTTATCTGTGAAATAGCATACAGTTTTAGTGCATATTTTTAACTACCTTGAACAGAACATATGGCATCTTTAAATGTATTACGTTCACATGTGTTTCATGACATTATTGGGTCGCCCAAGGAACTTTCTATTTTAAAACTACCGACTGTAGAAGACGTTTTAAGGCATTACTTGTGGGAAAGAAATAAAAAAATGAGAGAGTTAGAATCTCGAAAGGAACCTTCTGCCAAAGAAATATCTTATGTTGTAGGTAGGAAAGTTGTGGATATTTGGACTATTGCTTCATTCGGTGACAAAGCAATCGTCAGTGAAAGGCGCATAGTTGCTATGATTTCGAAATACCTTGAACAGCTTCGTAAATTGCAAAAGTCTTCAAAAAAAAATTCTTCTTTTTCTAATGAACAGATTGCATCTTTTCAACGCTATGCAAAAAATAAGCTGTTTGACATAGCTGCGTGTAAATGCATCGATCCCGTTCTTCAATGCTCGTGCAAAAATGAAAATAAAGTACCTAAATTGGAATTGCCCTTTCTCCTTGATCAACGATCTGAGAGGAAAATGGTTGTTGAAAAAATTGACCATAAAGAAACCAATCGGCTCCGCAAAAGGCATAAACGTGATACAAAAAGAGAAGAGAGAGAATCAAAAAATAAAGAAACTAGTCAGCGAGATATAATTGTTCCCGATTTGAGTGAGCTTGAGGACGAGGAGCATGTTGTGCATAATCAAAGTGAAACGGACTCGGACACAGATTTTCAGCCATCGAGAAAGGTACAGCGATCAGTTTATGTTCCCGTGACACAACAGAGGTTTAAATTGCCCAATTTTTCTAGTGCAGTCTTCAGGACACAAACATCTAAAAGAGACGCTGCTCTTCTGGCTTCTTCTCTTCTTGAAGACATCGGGGTGGTGACCCCTGAAAATAAAGAAAAGGTTATTGACCCAAACAAAATTCAAAGGGAAAAACAAAGTCTCTCTAAACATATTTTAAAGGAGACTTCCACAACACTTCAGCAAAAGAAATTGAAGGCAATATATTTTGATGGAAGAATTGACAGCACGTTGGTGATTGAAAGGAAACAGGACGATACATATTATCGGACCACACAGAAAGAAGAACATATTGTCCTTGTTGAAGAACCTGAATCAAGGTACCTTGGACATGTAACTCCTTCTGCGGGTACGGGGAAATCTATCAGTAAAGCGATGCTCAGTTTCATTCGTGAACACAAAATGGACTTATCCGATATTGCTGTCATAGGATCTGATGGTACAGTAACAAACACTGGCCACACAAATGGGGTTATGTCGCTTATTGAGAAAGCCATTCAGAAACCTCTTCAAAGAATTATCTGCATTCTTCACACTAACGAATTGCCTCTTCGTCATCTATTTGAAACTCTTGATGGCAGAACAACAGGGCCAGAGACTTATCAAGGACCAATTGGAAAATTGTTATCAAATTGTGAAACCATGCCTGTTGCGAAATTTTCTCCAGTCTCAGTGCGCTGGATCCAGGATTTGAAATTAGAACAGGTACAAGATTTAAGTAGTGATCAGCAGTATTTTTTGGAAATCTGCAAAGCAGTGTCTTCAGGAAGGTGTCCCCAGCGTTTGGCCGAACTGAATCCGGGAAAATTGCATCACGCTAGGTGGTTAACAGCAGCAAGCAGAATTTTGCGTGTCTATCTAGCAACTAGCACTCCTACTGAGTCTTTAGTGACAATCGTAGCCTACATTATGAAAGTTTATGCATTAGTGTGGTTTTCAGTCAAGTGCAAACCATCGATTTCGGACGGAGCAAGACACCTTTGGAAGATGCTTTCTTTTTCTCGTTTCTTGGACGAAAAGGCTAGAATGGTGATAGATCCAGTCATCAGGAGAAACGCGTGGTTTAGCCACCCCGAAAATTTGCTCATAAGTTTCATTACGGACATTCACCCGAATATAAGACAACTGGGATGGCGAAGAATACTTAAAGCACGAACAAATTCGACTATGAAGTCTCCCAGAAGGTTTTGTGTTCCACAAAACCTCAAATTGGATGCGTCTTCATACACTGATATGATTGACTGGTCTGAATGCATTCTGACAGAACCTCCTCTCACGAAACATCTGAGCATAGAAGAGATCAAACACAACATACAGATGTCTGCTTTTCCTGAAGAAACCAGTAACATCATGTGTTATCCATCTCATACTCAGAGTGTAGAAAGGATGGTGAAGTTAGTAACAGAAGCTGCGTCTTTTGTGTGTGGATCAGACGCAAGGCACGGATTTGTGCTCGCCACTTTAAAATCGCGAAAGAAAATGCCACAATTTATATCAAAGAGTTCATACGTCACTTCACCGGAGTAAAAAGCTCGCCTCAGCTGTTAACTCAAGCCTCCTTGCAGACGTATAAATATAAATGGTATGTAAACACTAATTGAAAATAAATATTAAATAAGTTTCGCACTGCGAACTGTAATGTTACTTTTTGCCTATTTTAGTAATTTTTCAAAATTTTTTTGAGGATTTTATGACAAAATATATTTATAAATACTATTTATACTAACTTTACCATATTTTCTTCTTTTTTAAGCACTATAATTATTTTAGCAACATTCTTAGCAACTTTTTTTAAATTGTCAAAAAAATTCCCGTTTTCAGTCATTTTTACCAAATTTTAGGGCTCTGGCGGCAGCAGAAGGAGTTAAGTGATCGAGCTGAAATTTTTTTTACGTCATGCTGAAGCCATTTGGCCAAAATTCCGCCCTATCCGCAAACCAATTTAAGGAAACCAATTAATTTTAAAACTTGTCAAAAAATCCTAGTTTTTGGTCATTTTTACCAAATTTTAGGGCTCCGGCGGCAGCAGAAGGAGTTAAGTGATCGAGCTGAAATTTTTTTTACGTCATGTTGAAGCCATTTGGCCAAAATTCCGCCCTATCCGCAAACCGATTTCGAAAATCGGGGTTTTTCGGCCCACCCTACTGTCGATGGAAGTCTTAAATATAATAAAAACAAAAAATGCACCTTGGTAATTATTGATTCAAACACTTTGAAATTTACAGGTCGAATAATTAAACTGACTCAGAATTTTTCTCCCTACATTAATAATCAATATTCGCAAAAGAGAAAAATTAAAAAAAAAAGAAGAAGAAATTTCAAATTAGAAACTAAAAGTATACATTGAAGATTTTCGTTCAGGCTGGGACTCGAACCCAGGGCCACTCGCTTGGAAGCCTAACACTCTAGCCATTAGTCTATGGGAGCTCTGTCGGTGGGAGTTTTAAATATAATAAAAACAAAAAATGCACCTTGGTAATTGTTTATTTAAACACTTTGAAATCTTCGTGTCGAAAAATTAAACTGACTCAGAATTTTCTTCCCTACATAAATAATCAATTATTGCAAAGGAAAGAAATTGAAAAAAAAAAGAATTTTCAAATTAGAAAAGAAATATATACATTGAAGATATTCGCTCCGGCTGGGACTCGAACCCAGGCCACTCGCTTGGAAGACCAACGGTCTAGCCTTTTGGCTATCGGAGTTCTGTCGAGCGGAGTCTTACTGCCTGACTGATACTGCCTGACTGACAGACTGACTCACTGACTGACTGATACTGACTGACTGACTCACTGACTGACCGAGACTGACTGAATAACTGCCTGACTGACTGAGACTGGACTGACTGACTGACTGACTGACTGACTGACTGACTAACTGACTGACTGAGACTGACTGACTGACTGCTTGACTTTCTGACTGGCTATTTCACTGACTGACTGAATGACTAAATGACTGACTGACACTGACTGACTGACTGCTTGACTACCTGACTGACTGCTTGACTGACTAACTGACTGGACAGGACTGACCGACTGACTGACTGACAGACTGACTGAATAAGGATGACTGACAGACTGACTGAATAAGGCTGACTGACTGACTGACTGACAGACTGACTGAATAAGGATGACCGACTGACTGACTGCCTGACTGACTGACTGACTGAATGACTGACTGACTGACTGACCGAGACTGACTGACTGACTGACTGACTGCTTTAGTGACTAACTGACTGCACAGGACTGACCGACTGACTGACTGACTGACTGCCTGACTGACTGACTGACTGAATGACTGACTGACTGAGACTAAATGACTGACTGCTTGACTGACTGGCTGAAGGACTAACTGACTGACTGAGTGACTGACTGACTGGACTGACTGACTGAGACTGAATGACTGAGTGCTTGACTGATTGACTGTCAGACTGACTGACTGACTTCGCAAAAGGGAAAAATAAAAAAAAAAGAATTATAAAATTAGAAAAAAATATTTGCAGTTAAGATTTCCTTTCCGGCTGGGATTTGAACCCAGGGCGACACTCATGGAAGCCCAACGCTCTCGCCAATATACTATCGGATCTCTGTTGATCGGTGTCTTAATTATAATAAAAACAAAAAATGCACTTTAGTAATTATTGATCTAAAATCTTTGAAATCTAAAGGTCGAATGATTAAACTGACTCAGAATTTTCTTCCGTACATAAATAATCCATATTTGCAAAAGAAAGAAATTGAAAAAAAAAAGAATCTTCAAATTAGAAGAGAAATATATACATGGAAGATTTTCGTTCCGGCCGGGACTCGAACCCAGTACCACGCGCTTGGAACCCAACGGTCTAGCCATTAGGCTACCGGAGCTCTGTCGATGGAAGTCTTAAATATAATAAAAACAAAAAATGCACCTTGGTAATTATTGATTCAAACACTTTGAAATTTACAGGTCGAATAATTAAACTGACTCAGAATTTTTCTCCCTACATAAATAATCAATATTCGCAAAAGTGAAAAATTAAAAAAAAAAGAAGAAGAAATTTCAAATTAGAAACTAAAAGTATACATTGAAGATTTTCGTTCATGCTGGGACTCGAACCCAGGGCCACTCGCTTGGAAGCCTAACACTCTAGCCATTAGTCTATGGGAGCTCTGTCGGTGGGAGTTTTAAATATAATAAAAACAAAAAATGCACCTTGGTAATTGTTTATTTAAACACTTTGAAATCTTCGTGTCGAAAAATTAAACTGACTCAGAATTTTCTTCCCTACATAAATAATCAATAATTGCAAAGGAAAGAAATTGAAAAAAAAAAAGAATTTTCAAATTAGAAAAGAAATATATACATTGAAGATATTCGCTCCGGCTGGGACTCGAACCCAGGCCACTCGCTTGGAAGACCAGCGGTCTAGCCATTAGGCTATCGGAGTTCTGTCGAGCGGAGTCTTACTGCCTGACTGATACTGCCTGACTGACAGACTGACTCACTGACTGACTGATACTGACTGACTGACTCACTGACTGACCGAGACTGACTGACTAACTGCCTGACTGACTGAGACTGGACTGACTGACTGACTGACTGACTGACTGACTAACTGACTGACTGAGACTGACTGACTGACTGCTTGACTCTCTGACTGGCTATTTCACTGACTGACTGAATGACTAAATGACTGACTGACACTGACTGACTGACTGCTTGACTACCTGACTGAGTGCTTGACTGACTAACTGACTGGACAGGACTGACCGACTGACTGACTGACAGACTGACTGAATAAGGATGACTGACAGACTGACTGACAGACTGACAGAATAAGGCTGACCGACTGACTGCCTGCCTGACTGACTGACTGACTGAATGACTGGCTGACTGACTGACCGAGACTGACTGACTGACTGACTGAGACTGGACTGGACTGACTGACTGACTGACAGACTGACTGAATAAGGCTGACTGACTGACTGACTGACAGACTGACAGAATAAGGCTGACCGACTGACTGCCTGCCTGACTGACTGACTGACTGAATGACTGGCTGACTGACTGACCGAGACTGACTGACTGACTGACTGAGACTGGACTGGACTGACTGACTGACTGACTGACTGAGACTGACTGACTGCTTTAGTGACTAACTGACTGCACAGGACTGACCGACTGACTGACTGACTGACTGCCTGACTGACTGACTGACTGAATGACTGACTGACTGAGACTAAATGACTGACTGCTTGACTGACTGGCTGAAGGACTAACTGACTGACTGAGTGACTGACTGACTGGACTGACTGACTGAGACTGAATGACTGAGTGCTTGACTGATTGACTGTCAGAGTGACTGACTGACTTCGCAAAAGGGAAAAATAAAAAAAAAAGAATTATAAAATTAGAAAAAAAAATATTTGCATTTAAGATTTCCTTTCCGGCCGGGACTCGAACCCAGTACCACGCGCTAGGAACCCAACGGTCTAGCTATTAGGCTATCGGAGCTCTGTCGATGGAAGTCTTAAATATAATAAAAACAAAAAATGCACCTTTGTAATTATTGATTCAAACACTTTGAAATTTACAGGTCGAATAATTAAACTGACTCAGAATTTTTCTCCCTACATAAATAATCAATATTCGCAAAAGAGAAAAATTAAAAAAAAAGAAGAAGAAATTTCAAATTAGAAACTAAAAGTATACATTGAAGATTTTCGTTCAGGCTGGGACTCGAACCCAGGGCCACTCGCTTGGAAGCCTAACACTCTAGCCATTAGTCTATGGGAGCTCTGTCGGTGGGAGTTTTAAATATAATAAAAACAAAAAATGCACCTTGGTAATTGTTTGTTTAAACACTTTGATTTCTTCGTGTCGAAAAATTAAACTGACTCAGAATTTTCTTCCCTACATAAATAATCAATAATTGCAAAGGAAAGAAATTGAAAAAAAAAAGAATTTTCAAATTAGAAAAGAAATATATACATTGAAGATATTCGCTCCGGCTGGGACTCGAACCCAGGCCACTCGCTTGGAAGACCAGCGGTCTAGCCATTAGGTTATCGGAGTTCTGTCGAGCGGAGTCTTACTGCCTGACTGATACTGCCTGACTGACAGACTGACTCACTGACTGACTGATACTGACTGACTGACTCACTGACTGACCGAGACTGACTGACTAACTGCCTGACTGACTGAGACTGGACTGACTGACTGACTGACTGACCGAGACTGACTGACTAACTGCCTGACTGACTGAGACTGGACTGACTGACTGACTAACTGACTGACTGACTGACTAACTGACTGACTGAGACTGACTGACTGACTGCTTGACTCCCTGACTGGCTATTTCACTGACTGACTGAATGACTAAATGACTGACTGACACTGACTGACTGACTGCTTGACTACCTGACTGACTGCTTGACTGACTAACTGACTGGACAGGACTGACCGACTGACTGACTGACAGACTGACTGAATAAGGATGACTGACAGACTGACTGAATAAGGCTGACTGACTGACTGACTGACAGACTGACTGAATAAGGCTGACCGACTGACTGACTGCCTGACTGACTGACTGCTTGACTGCCTGACTGACTGCTTGACTGACTAACTGACTGGACAGGACTGACCGACTGACTGACTGACAGACTGACTGAATAAGGATGACTGACAGACTGACTGAATAAGGCTGACTGACTGACTGACTGACAGACTGACTGAATAAGGCTGACCGACTGACTGACTGCCTGACTGACTGACTGACTGAATGACTGACTGACTGACTGACCGAGACTGACTGACTGACTGACTGACTGATTTGGGGACTAACTGACTGCACAGGACTGACCGACTGACTGACTGACTGACTGCCTGACTGACTGACTGACTGAATGACTGACTGACTGAGACTAAATGACTGACTGCTTGACTGACTGGCTGAAGGACTAACTGACTGACTGAGTGACTGACTGACTGGACTGACTGACTGAGACTGAATGACTGAGTGCTTGACTGATTGACTGTCAGACTGACTGACTGACTTCGCAAAAGGGAAAAATAAAAAAAAAAGAATTATAAAATTAGAAAAAAATATTTGCAGATAAGATTTCCTTTCCGGCTGGGATTTGAACGCAGGGCGACACTCTTGGAAGCCCAACGCTCTCGCCAATATACTATCGGATCTCTGTTGATCGGTGTCTTAATTATAATAAAAACAAAAAATGCACTTTAGTAATTATTGATCTAAAATTTTTGAAATCTAAAGGTCGAATGATTAAACTGACTCAGAATTTTCTTCCGTACATAAATAATCCATATTTGCAAAAGAAAGAAATTGAAAAAAAAAAGAATCTTCAAATTAGAAGAGAAATATATACATGGAAGATTTTCGTTCCGGCCGGGACTCGAACCCAGTACCACGCGCTTGGAACCCAACGGTCTAGCCATTAGGCTATCGGAGCTCTGTCGATGGAAGTCTTAAATATAATAAAAACAAAAAAATGCACCTTGGTAATTATTGATTCAAACACTTTGAAATTTACAGGTCGAATAATTAAACTGACTCAGAATTTTTCTCCCTACATAAATAATCAATATTCGCAAAAGAGAAAAATTAAAAAAAAAAGAAGAAGAAATTTCAAATTAGAAACTAAAAGTATACATTGAAGATTTTCGTTCAGGCTGGGACTCGAACCCAGGGCCACTCCCTTGGAAGCCTAACACTCTAGCCATTAGTCTATGGGAGCTCTGTCGTATGGAGTTTTAAATATAATAAAAACAAAAAATGCACCTTGGTAATTGTTTATTTAAACACTTTGAAATCTTCGTGTCGAAAAATTAAACTGACTCAGAATTTTCTTCCCTACATAAATAATCAATAATTGCAAAGGAAAGAAATTGAAAAAAAAAAGAATTTTCAAATTAGAAAAGAAATTTATACATCGAAGTTATTCGCTCCGGCTGGGACTCGAACCCAGGCCACTCGCTTGGAAGACCAGCGGTCTAGCCATTAGGCTATCGGAGTTCTGTCGAGCGGAGTCTTACTGCCTGACTGATACTGCCTGACTGACAGACTGACTCACTGACTGACTGATACTGACTGACTGACTCACTGACTGACCGAGACTGACTGACTAACTGCCTGACTGACTGAGACTGGACTGACTGACTGACTGACTGACTAACTGACTGACTGAGACTGACTGACTGACTGCTTGACTCTCTGACTGGCTATTTCACTGACTGACTGAATGACTAAATGACTGACTGACACTGACTGACTGATTGCTTGACTACCTGACTGACTGCTTGACTGACTAACTGACTGGACAGGACTGACCGACTGACTGACTGACAGACTGACTGAATAAGGATGACTGACAGACTGACTGAATAAGGCTGACTGACTGACTGACTGACAGACTGACTGAATAAGGCTGACCGACTGACTGACTGACTGACCGAGACTGACTGACTGACTGACTGAGACTGGACTGGACTGACTGACTGACTGACTGACTGAGACTGACTGACTGCTTTAGTGACTAACTGACTGCACAGGACTGACCGACTGTCTGACTGACTGACTGCCTGACTGACTGACTGACTGAATGACTGACTGACCGAGACTAAATGACTGACTGCTTGACTGACTGGCTGAAGGACTAACTGACTGACTGAGTGACTGACTGACTGGACTGACTGACTGAGACTGAATGACTGAGTGCTTGACTGATTGACTGTCAGACTGACTGACTGACTTCGCAAAAGGGAAAAATAAAAAAAAGGATTATAAAATTAGAAAAAAAATATTTGCATTTAAGATTTCCTTTCCGGCCGGGACTCGAACCCAGTACCACGCGCTAGGAACCCAACGGTCTAGCTATTAGGCTATCGGAGTTCTGTCGATGGAAGTCTTAAATATAATAAAAACAAAAAATGCACCTTGGTAATTATTGATTCAAACACTTTGAAATTTACAGGTCGAATAATTAAACTGACTCAGAATTTCTCTCCCTACATAAATAATCAATATTCGCAACAAAAGAGAAAAATTAAAAAAAAAAGAAGAAGAAATTTCAAATTAGAAACTAAAAGTATACATTGAAGATTTTCGTTCAGGCTGGGACTCGAACCCAGGGCCACTCGCTTGGAAGCCTAACACTCTAGCCATTAGTCTATAGGAGTTCTGTCGGTGGGAGTTTTAAATATAATAAAAACAAAAAATGCACCTTGGTAATTGTTTGTTTAAACACTTTGAAATCTTCGTGTCGAAAAATTAAACTGACTCAGAATTTTCTTCCCTACATAAATAATCAATAATTGCAAAGGAAAGAAATTGAAAAAAAAAGAATTTTTTAAATTAGAAAAGAAATATATACATTGAAGATATTCGCTCCGGCTGGGACTCGAACCCAGGCCACTCGCTTGGAAGACCAGCGGTCTAGCCATTAGGCTATCGGAGTTCTGTCGAGCGGAGTCTTACTGCCTGACTGATACTGCCTGACTGACAGACTGACTCACTGACTGACTGATACTGACTGACTGACTCACTGACTGACTGACTCACTGACTGACTGACTGACTGACTAACTGACTGACTGAGACTGACTGACTGACTGCTTGACTCTCTGACTGGCTATTTCACTGACTGACTGAATGACTAAATGACTGACTGACACTGACTGACTGACTGCTTGACTACCTGACTGACTGCTTGACTGACTAACTGACTGGACAGGACTGACCAAATGACTGACTGACAGACTGACTGAATAAGGATGACTGACAGACTGACTGAATAAGGCTGACTGACTGACTGACTGACAGACTGACTGAATAAGGCTGACCGACTGACTGACTGCCTGACTGACTGACTGACTGAATGACTGACTGACTGACTGACCGAGACTGACTGACTGACTGACTGAGACTGGACTGGACTGACTGACTGACTGATTGACTGAGACTGACTGACTGCTTTAGTGACTAACTGACTGCACAGGACTGACCGACTGACTGACTGACTGACTGCCTGAATGACTGACTGACTGAATGACTGACTGACTGAGACTAAATGACTGACTGCTTGACTGACTGGCTGAAGGACTAACTGACTGACTGAGTGACTGACTGACTGGGCTGACTGACTGAGACTGAATGACTGAGTGCTTGACTGATTGACTGTCAGACTGACTGACTGACTTCGCAAAAGGGAAAAATAAAAAAAAAAGAATTATAAAATTAGAAAAAAATATTTGCAGTTAAGATTTCCTTTCCGGCTGGGATTTGAACGCAGGGCGACACTCTTGGAAGCCCAACGCTCTCGCCAATATACTATCGGATCTCTGTTGATCGGTGTCTTAATTATAATAAAAACAAAAAATGCACTTTAGTAATTATTGATCTAAAATCTTTGAAATCTAAAGGTCGAATGATTAAACTGACTCAGAATTTTCTTCCGTACATAAATAATCCATATTTGCAAAAGAAAGAAATTGAAAAAAAAAAGGATCTTCAAATTAGAAGAGAAATATATACATGGAAAATTTTCGTTCCGGCCGGGACTCGAACCCAGTACCACGCGCTTGGAACCCAACGGTCTAGCCATTAGGCTATCGGAGCTCTGTCGATGGAAGTCTTAAATATAATAAAAACAAAAAAATGCACCTTGGTAATTATTGATTCAACCACTTTGAAATTTACAGGTCGAATAATTAAACTGACTCAGAATTTTTCTCCCTACATAAATAATCAATATTCGCAAAAGAGAAAAATTAAAAAAAAAAGAAGAAGAAATTTCAAATTAGAAACTAAAAGTATGCATTGAAGATTTTCGTTCAGGCTGGGACTCGAACCCAGGGCCACTCCCTTGGAAGCCTAACACTCTAGCCATTAGTCTATGGGAGCTCTGTCGGTGGGAGTTTTAAATATAATAAAAACAAAAAATGCACCTTGGTAATTGTTTATTTAAACACTTTGAAATCTTCGTGTCGAAAAATTAAACTGACTCAGAATTTTCTTCCCTACATAAATAATCAATAATTGCAAAGGAAAGAAATTGAAAAAAAAAAGAATTTTCAAATTAGAAAAGAAATATATACATCGAAGTTATTCGCTCCGGCTGGGACTCGAACCCAGGCCACTCGCTTGGAAGACCAGCGGTCTAGCCATTAGGCTATCGGAGTTCTGTCGAGCGGAGTCTTACTGCCTGACTGATACTGCCTGACTGACAGACTGACTCACTGACTGACTGATACTGACTGACTGACTCACTGACTGACCAAGACTGACTGACTAACTGCCTGACTGACTGAGACTGGACTGACTGACTGACTGACTGACTAACTGACTGACTGAGACTGACTGACTGACTGCTTGACTCTCTGACTGGCTATTTCACTGACTGACTGAATGACTAAATGACTGACTGACACTGACTGACTGATTGCTTGACTACCTGACTGACTGCTTGACTGACTAACTGACTGGACAGGACTGACCGACTGACTGACTGACAGACTGACTGAATAAGGATGACTGACAGACTGACTGAATAAGGCTGACTGACTGACTGACTGACAGACTGACTGAATAAGGCTGACCGACTGACTGCCTGCCTGACTGACTGACTGACTGAATGACTGACTGACTGACTGACCGAGACTGACTGACTGACTGACTGAGACTGGACTGGACTGACTGACTGACTGACTGACTGAGACTGACTGACTGCTTTAGTGACTAACTGACTGCACAGGACTGACCGACTGTCTGACTGACTGACTGCCTGACTGACTGACTGACTGAATGACTGACTGACCGAGACTAAATGACTGACTGCTTGACTGACTGGCTGAAGGACTAACTGACTGACTGAGTGACTGACTGACTGGACTGACTGACTGAGACTGAATGACTGAGTGCTTGACTGATTGACTGTCAGACTGACTGACTGACTTCGCAAAAGGGAAAAATAAAAAAAAGGATTATAAAATTAGAAAAAAAATATTTGCATTTAAGATTTCCTTTCCGGCCGGGACTCGAACCCAGTACCACGCGCTAGGAACCCAACGGTCTAGCTATTAGGCTATCGGAGCTCTGTCGATGGAAGTCTTAAATATAATAAAAACAAAAAATGCACCTTGGTAATTATTGATTCAAACACTTTGAAATTTACAGGTCGAATAATTAAACTGACTCAGAATTTCTCTCCCTACATAAATAATCAATATTCGCAACAAAAGAGAAAAATTTAAAAAAAAAGAAGAAGAAATTTCAAATTAGAAACTAAAAGTATACATTGAAGATTTTCGTTCAGGCTGGGACTCGAACCCAGGGCCACTCGCTTGGAAGCCTAACACTCTAGCCATTAGTCTATAGGAGTTCTGTCGGTGGGAGTTTTAAATATAATAAAAACAAAAAATGCACCTTGGTAATTGTTTGTTTAAACACTTTGAAATCTTCGTGTCGAAAAATTAAACTGACTCAGAATTTTCTTCCCTACATAAATAATCAATAATTGCAAAGGAAAGAAATTGAAAAAAAAAGAATTTTTTAAATTAGAAAAGAAATATATACATTGAAGATATTCGCTCCGGCTGGGACTCGAACCCAGGCCACTCGCTTGGAAGACCAGCGGTCTAGCCATTAGGCTATCGGAGTTCTGTCGAGCGGAGTCTTACTGCCTGACTGATACTGCCTGACTGACAGACTGACTCACTGACTGACTGATACTGACTGACTGACTCACTGACTGACTGACTCACTGACTGACTGACTGACTGACTAACTGACTGACTGAGACTGACTGACTGACTGCTTGACTCTCTGACTGGCTATTTCACTGACTGACTGAATGACTAAATGACTGACTGACTGACTGCTTGACTACCTGACTGACTGCTTGACTGACTAACTGACTGGACAGGACTGACCAAATGACTGACTGACAGACTGACTGAATAAGGATGACTGACAGACTGACTGAATAAGGCTGACTGACTGACTGACTGACAGACTGACTGAATAAGGCTGACCGACTGACTGACTGCCTGACTGACTGACTGACTGAATGACTGACTGACTGACTGACCGAGACTGACTGACTGACTGACTGAGACTGGACTGGACTGACTGACTGACTGATTGACTGAGACTGACTGACTGCTTTAGTGACTAACTGACTGCACAGGACTGACCGACTGACTGACTGACTGACTGCCTGAATGACTGACTGACTGAATGACTGACTGACTGAGACTAAATGACTGACTGCTTGACTGACTGGCTGAAGGACTAACTGACTGACTAAGTGACTGACTGACTGGGCTGACTGACTGAGACTGAATGACTGAGTGCTTGACTGATTGACTGTCAGACTGACTGACTGACTTCGCAAAAGGGAAAAATAAAAAAAAAAGAATTATAAAATTAGAAAAAAATATTTGCATTTAAGATTTCCTTTCCGGCTGGGATTTGAACCCAGGGCGACACTCATGGAATTATTGATCTAAAATCTTTGAAATCTAAAGGTCGAATGATTAAACTGACTCAGAATTTTCTTCCGTACATAAATAATCCATATTTGCAAAAGGAAGAAATTGAAAAAAAAAAGAATCTTCAAATTAGAAGAGAAATATATACATGGAAGATTTTCGTTCCGGCCGGGACTCGAACTCAGCACCACGCGCTTGGAACCCAACGGTCTAGCCATTAGGCTTTCGGAGCTCTGTCGATGGAAGTCTTAAATATAATAAAAACAAAAAATGCACCTTGGTAATTATTGATTCAAACACTTTGAAATTTACAGGTCGAATAATTAAACTGACTCAGAATTTTTCTCCCTACATAAATAATCAATATTCGCAAAAGAGAAAAATTTAAAAAAAAAGAAGAAGAAATTTCAAATTAGAAACTAAAAGTATACATTGAAGATTTTCGTTAAGGCTGGGACTCGAACCCAGGGCCACTCGCTTGGAAGCCTAACACTCTAGCCATTAGTCTATGGGAGCTTTGTCGGTATGTGTTTTAAATATAATAAAAACAAAAAATGCACCTTGGGAATTGTTTATTTAAACACTTTGAAATCTTCGTGTCGAAAAATTCAACTGACTCAGAATTTTCTTCCCTACATAAATAATCAATAATTGCAAAGGAAAGAAATTGAAAAAAAAAGAATTTTCAAATTAGAAAAGAAATATATACATTGAAGATATTCGCTCCGGCTGGGACTCGAACCCAGGCCACTCGCTTGGAAGACCAGCGGTCTAGCCATTAGGTTATCGGAGTTCTGTCGAGCGGAGTCTTACTGCCTGACTGATACTGCCTGACTGACAGACTGACTCACTGACTGACTGATACTGACTGACTGACTCACTGACTGACCGAGACTGACTGACTAACTGCCTGACTGACTGAGACTGGACTGACTGACTGACTGACTGACTGACTAACTGACTGACTGAGACTGACTGACTGACTGCTTGACTCTCTGACTGGCTATTTCACTGACTGACTGAATGACTAAATGACTGACTGACACTGACTGACTGACTGCTTGACTACCTGACTGACTGCTTGACTGACTAACTGACTGGACAGGACTGACCGACTGACTGAATGACAGACTGACTGAATAAGGATGACTGACAGACTGACTGAATAAGGCTGACTGACTGACTGACAGACTGACTGAATAAGGCTGACCGACTGACTGACTGCCTGACTGAATGACTGACTGACTGACTGACCGAGACTAAATGACTGACTGCTTGACTGACTGGCTGAAGGACTAACTGACTGACTGAGTGACTGACTGACTGGACTGACTGACTGAGACTGAATGACTGAGTGCTTGACTGATTGACTGTCAGACTGACTGACTTCGCAAAAGGGAAAAATAAAAAAAAAAGAATTATAAAATTAGAAAAAAAATATTTGCATTTAAGATTTCCTTTCCGGCCGGGACTCGAACCCAGTACCACGCGCTAGGAACCCAACGGTCTAGCTATTAGGCTATCGGAGCTCTGTCGATGGAAGTCTTAAATATAATAAAAACAAAAAATGCACCTTGGTAATTATTGATTCAAACACTTTGAAATTTACAGGTCGAATAATTAAACTGACTCAGAATTTTTCTCCCTACATAAATAATCAATATTCGCAAAAGAGAAAAATTAAAAAAAAAAGAAGAAGAAATTTCAAATTAGAAACTAAAAGTATACATTGAAGATTTTCGTTCAGGCTGGGACTCGAACCCAGGGCCACTCGCTTGGAAGCCTAACACTCTAGCCATTAGTCTATGGGAGCTCTGTCGGTGGGAGTTTTAAATATAATAAAAACAAAAAATGCACCTTGGTAATTGTTTGTTTAAACACTTTGAAATCTTCGTGTCGAAAAATTAAACTGACTCAGAATTTTCTTCCCTACATAAATAATCAATAATTGCAAAGGAAAGAAATTGAAAAAAAAAAAGAATTATCAAATTAGAAAAGAAATATATACATTGAAGATATTCGCTCCGGCTGGGACTCGAACCCAGGCCACTCGCTTGGAAGACCAGCGGTCTAGCCATTAGGCTATCGGAGTTCTGTCGAGCGGAGTCTTACTGCCTGACTGATACTGCCTGACTGACAGACTGACTCACTGACTGACTGATACTGACTGAATGACTCACTGACTGACTGATACTGACTGAATGACTCACTGACTGACTGACTGACTAACTGACTGACTGACTGACTAACTGACTGACTGAGACTGACTGACTGACTGCTTGACTCTCTGACTGGCTATTTCACTGACTGACTGAATGACTAAATGACTGAGTGACACTGACTGACTGACTGCTTGACTACCTGACTGACTGCTTGACTGACTAACTGACTGGACAGGACTGACCAAATGACTGACTGACAGACTGACTGAATAAGGATGACTGACAGACTGACTGAATAAGGCTGACTGACTGACTGACTGACAGACTGACTGAATAAGGCTGACCGACTGACTGACTGCCTGACTGACTGACTGGCTGAATGACTGACTGACTGACTGACCGAGACTGACTGACTGACTGACTGAGACTGGACTGGACTGACTGACTGACTGATTGACTGAGACTGACTGACTGCTTTAGTGACTAACTGACTGCACAGGACTGACCGACTGACTGACTGACTGACTGCCTGAATGACTGACTGACTGAATGACTGACTGACTGAGACTAAATGACTGACTGCTTGACTGACTGGCTGAAGGACTAACTGACTGACTGAGTGACTGACTGACTGGACTGACTGACTGAGACTGAATGACTGAGTGCTTGACTGATTGACTGTCACACTGACTGACTGACTTCGCAAAAGGGAAAAATAAAAAAAAAAGAATTATAAAATTAGAAAAAAATATTCGCATTTAAGATTTCCTTTCCGGCTGGGATTTGAACCCAGGGCGACACTCATGGAAGCCCAACGCTCTCGCCAATATACTATCGGATCTCTGTTGATCGGTGTCTTAATTATAATAAAAACAAAAAATGCACCTTAGTAATTATTGATCTAAAATCTTTGAAATCTAAAGGTCGAATGATTAAACTGACTCAGAATTTTCTTCCGTACATAAATAATCCATATTTGCAAAAGGAAGAAATTGAAAAAAGAAAAGAATCTTCAAATTAGAAGAGAAATATATACATGGAAGATTTTCGTTCCGGCCGGGACTCGAAGTCAGTACCACGCGCTTGGAACCCAACGGTCTAGCCATTAGGCTATCGGAGCTCTGTCGATGGAAGTCTTAAATATAATAAAAACAAAAAATGCACCTTGGTAATTATTGATTCAAACACTTTGAAATTTACAGGTCGAATAATTAAACTGACTCAGAATTTTTCTCCCTATATAAATAATCAATATTCACAAAAGAGAAAAATTTAAAAAAAAAAGAAGAAGAAATTTCAAATTAGAAACTAAAAGTATACATTGAAGATTTTCGTTAAGGCTGGGACTCGAACCCAGGGCCACTCGCTTGGAAGCCTAACACTCTAGCCATTAGTCTATGGGAGCTCTGTCGGTGGGAGTTTTAAATATAATAAAAACAAAAAATGCACCTTGGGAATTGTTTATTTAAACACTTTGAAATCTTCGTGTCGAAAAATTCAACTGACTCAGAATTTTCTTCCCTACATTAATAATCAATAATTGCAAAGGAAAGAAATTGAAAAAAAAAAGAATTTTCAAATTAGAAAAGAAATATATACATTGAAGATATTCGCTCCGGCTGGGACTCGAACCCAGGCCACTCGCTTGGAAGACCAGCGGTCTAGCCATTAGGCTATCGGAGTTCTGTCGAGCGGAGTCTTACTGCCTGACTGATACTGCCTGACTGACAGACTGACTGACCGAGACTGACTGACTAACTGCCTGACTGACTGAGACTGGACTGACTGACTGACTGACTGACTGACTGACTGACTGACTGACTGCTTGAGACTGACTGACTGACTGCTTGACTCTCTGACTGGCTATTTCACTGACTGACTGAATGACTAAATGACTGACTGACACTGACTGACTGACTGCTTGACTACCTGACTGACTGCTTGACCGACTAACTGACTGGACAGGACTGACCGACTGACTGAATGACAGACTGACTGAATAAGGATGACTGACAGACTGACTGAATAAGGCTGACTGACTGACTGACTGACAGGCTGACTGAATAAGGCTGACCGACTGACTGACTGCCTGACTGACTGACTGACTGAATGACTGACTGACTGACTGACCGAGACTAAATGACTGACTGCTTGACTGACTGGCTGAAGGACTAACTGACTGACTGAGTGACTAACTGACTGGACAGGACTGACTGACTGACTGACTGACAGACTGACTGAATAAGGCTGACTGACTGACTGACTGACCGAGACTGACTGACTGACTGACTGAGACTGGACTGGACTGACTGACTGACTGACTGACTGAGACTGACTGACTGCTTTAGTGACTAACTGACTGCACAGGACTGACCGACTGACTGACTGACTGACTGCCTGACTGACTGAGACTAAATGACTGACTGCTTGACTGACTGGCTGAAGGACTAACTGACTGACTGAGTGACTGACTGACTGGACTGACTGACTGAGACTGAATGACTGAGTGCTTGACTGATTGACTGTCAGACTGACTGACTGACTTCGCAAAAGGGAAAAATAAAAAAAAAAAGAATTATAAAATTAGAAAAAAAATATTTGCATTTAAGATTTCCTTTCCGGCCGGGACTCGAACCCAGTACCACGCGCTAGGAACCCAACGGTCTAGCTATCAGGCTATCGGAGCTCTGTCGATGGAAGTCTTAAATATAACAAAAACAAAAAATGCACCTTGGTAATTATTGATTCAAACACTTTGAAATTTACAGGTCGAATAATTAAACTGACTCAGAATTTTTCTCCCTACATAAATAATCAATATTCGCAAAAGAGAAAAATTAAAAAAAAAAAGAAGAAGAAATTTCAAATTAGAAACTAAAAGTATACGTTGAAGATTTTCGTTCAGGCTGGGACTCGAACCCAGGGCCACTCGCTTGGAAGCCTAACACTCTAGCCATTAGTCTATGGGAGCTCTGTCGGTGGGAGTTTTAAATATAATAAAAACAAAAAATGCACCTTGGTAATTGTTTGTTTAAGCACTTTGAAATCTTCGTGTCGAAAAATTAAACTGACTCAGAATTTTCTTCCCTACATAAATAATCAATAATTGCAAAGGAAAGAAATTGAAAAAAAAAAGAATTTTCAAATTAGAAAAGAAATATATACATTGAAGATATTCGCTCCGGCTGGGACTCGAACCCAGGCCACTCGCTTGGAAGACCAGCGGTCTAGCCATTAGGCTATCGGAGTTCTGTCGAGCGGAGTCTTACTGCCTGACTGATACTGCCTGACTGACAGACTGACTCACTGACTGACTGATACTGACTGACTGACTCACTGACTGACCGAGACTGACTGACTGACTGACTGACTGACTAACTGACTGACTGAGACTGACTGACTGACTGCTTGACTCTCTGACTGGCTATTTCACTGACTGACTGAATGACTAAATGACTGACTGACACTGACTGACTGACTGCTTGACTACCTGACTGACTGCTTGACTGACTAACTGACTGGACAGGACTGACCGACTGACTGACTGACAGACTGACTGAATAAGGATGACTGACAGACTGACTGAATAAGGCTGACTGACTGACTGACTGACAGACTGACTGAATAAGGCTGACCGACTGACTGACTGCCTGACTGACTGACTGACTGAATGACTGACTGACTGACTGACCGAGACTGACTGACTGACTGAGACTGGACTGGACTGACTGACTGACTGACTGACTGAGACTGACTGACTGCTTTAGTGACTAACTGACTGCACAGGACTGACCGACTGACTGACTGACTGACTGCCTGACTGACTGACTGACTGAATGACTGACTGACTGAGACTAAATGACTGACTGCTTGACTGACTGGCTGAAGGACTAACTGACTGACTGAGTGACTGACTGACTGGACTGACTGACTGAGACTGAATGACTGAGTGCTTGACTGATTGACTGTCAGACTGACTGACTGACTTCGCAAAAGGGAAAAATAAAAAAAAAAGAATTATAAAATTAGAAAAAAATATTTGCATTTAAGATTTCCTTTCCGGCTGGGATTTGAACCCAGGGCGACACTCATAAAAGCCCAACGCTCTCGCCAATATACTATCGGATCTCTGTTGATCGGTGTCTTAATTATAATAAAAACAAAAAATGCACCTTAGTAATTATTGATCTAAAATCTTTGAAATCTAAAGGTCGAATGATTAAACTGACTCAGAATTTTCTTCCGTACATAAATAATCCATATTTGCAAAAGAAAGAAATTGAAGAAAAAAAGAATCTTCAAATTAGAAGAGAAATATATACATGGAAGATTTTCGTTCCGGCCGGGACTCGAACCCAGTACCACGCGCTTGGAACCCAACGGTCTAGCCATTAGGCTATCGGAGCTCTGTCGATGGAAGTCTTAAATATAATAAAAACAAAAAATGCACCTTGGTAATTATTGATTCAAACACTTTGAAATTTACAGGTCGAATAATTAAACTGACTCAGAATTTTTCTCCCTACATAAATAATCAATATTCGCAAAAGAGAAAAATTAAAAAAAAAAAGAAGAAGAAATTTCAAATTAGAAACTAAAAGTATACATTGAAGATTTTCGTTCAGGCTGGGACTCGAACCCAGGGCCACTCGCTTGGAAGCCTAACACTCTAGCCATTAGTCTATGGGAGCTCTGTCGGGGGGAGTTTTAAATATAATAAAAACAAAAAATGCACCTTGGTAATTGTTTATTTAAACACTTTGAAATCTTCGTGTCGAAAAATTAAACTGACTGAGGGCCACTGACTGAGGGCCACTCGCTTGGAAGCCTAACACTCTAGCCATTAGTCTATGGGAGCTCTGTCGGGGGGAGTTTTAAATATAATAAAAACAAAAAATGCACCTTGGTAATTGTTTATTTAAACACTTTGAAATCTTCGTGTCGAAAAATTAAACTGGCTCAGAATTTTCTTCCCTACATAAATAATCAATAATTGCAAAGGAAAGAAATTGAAAAAAAAAAGAATTTTCAAATTAGAAAAGAAATATATACATTGAAGATATTCGCTCCGGCTGGGACTCGAACCCAGGCCACTCGCTTGGAAGACCAGCGGTCTAGCCTTTAGGCTATCGGAGTTCTGTCGAGCGGAGTCTTACTGCCTGACTGATACTGCCTGACTGACAGACTGACTCACTGACTGACTGAGACTGGACTGACTGACTGACTGACTGACTGACTGACTAACTGACTGACTGCTTGACTCTCTGCCTGGCTATTTCACTGACTGACTGAATGACTAAATGACTAACTGACACTGACTGACTGACTGCTTGACTACCTGACTGACTGCTTGACTGACTAACTGACTGGACAGGACTGACCGACTGACTGACTGACAGACTGACTGAATAAGGATGACTGACAGACTGACTGAATAAGGCTGACTGACTGACTGACTGACTGACTGAATGACTGACTGACTGACTGACCGAGACTGACTGACTGACTGACTGAGACTGGACTGGACTGACTGACTGACTGACTGACTGAGACTGACTGACTGCTTTAGTGACTAACTGACTGCACAGGACTGACCGACTGACTGACTGACTGACTGCCTGACTGACTGACTGACTGAATGACTGACTGACTGAGACTAAATGACTGACTGCTTGACTGACTGGCTGAAGGACTAACTGACTGACTGAGTGACTGACTGACTGGACTGACTGACTGAGACTGAATGACTGAGTGCTTGACTGATTGACTGTCAGACTGACTGACTGACTGACTTCGCAAAAGGGAAAAATAAAAAAAAAAGAATTATAAAATTAGAAAAAAATATTTGCATTTAAGATTTCCTTTCCGGCTGCGATTTGAACCCAGGGCGACACTCATGGAAGCCCAACGCTCTCGCCAATATACTATCGGATCTCTGTTGATCGGTTCTCCCTACATAAATAATCAATATTCGCAAAAGAGAAAAATTAAAAAAAAAAAAGAAGAAGAAATTTCAAATTAGAAACTAAAAGTATACATTGAAGATTTTCGTTCAGGCTGGGACTCGAACCCAGGGCCACTCGCTTGGAAGCCTAACACTCTAGCCATTAGTCTATGGGAGCTCTGTCGGGGGGAGTTTTAAATATAATAAAAACAAAAAATGCACCTTGGTAATTGTTTATTTAAACACTTTGAAATCTTCGTGTCGAAAAATTAAACTGACTCAGAATTTTCTTCCCTACATAAATAATCAATAATTGCAAAGGAAAGAAATTGAAAAAAAAAAGAATTTTCAAATTAGATAAGAAATATATACATTGAAGATATTCGCTCCGGCTGGGACTCGAACCCAGGCCACTCGCTTGGAAGACCAGCGGTCTAGCCATTAGGCTATCGTAGTTCTGTCGAGCGGAGTCTTACTGCCTGACTGATACTGCCTGACTGACAGACTGACTCACTGACTGACCGAGACTGACTGACTAACTGCCTGACAGACTGAGACTGGACTGACTGACTGACTGACTGACTGACTGACTGAGACTGACTGACTGAGACTGGACTGACTGACTGACTGACTGACTGACTGACTAACTGACTGACTGAGACTGACTGACTGACTGCTTGACTCTCTGACTGGCTATTTCACTGACTGACTGAATGACTAAATGACTGACTGACACTGACTGACTGACTGCTTGACTACCTGACTGACTGCTTGACTGACTAACTGACTGGACAGGACTGACCGACTGACTGACTGACAGACTGACTGAATAAGGATGACTGACAGACTGACTGAATAAGGATGACTGACAGACTGACTGAATAAGGCTGACTGACTGACTGACTGACAGACTGACTGAATAAGGCTGACCGACTGACTGACTGCCTGACTGATTGACTGACTAACTGACTGAGTGAGACTGAGACTGGACTGACTGACTGACTGACTGACTGAGACTGACTGACTGCTTTAGTGACTAACTGACTGCACAGGACTGACCGACTGACTGACTGACTGACTGCCTGACTGACTGACTGACTGAATGACTGACTGACTGAGACTAAATGACTGACTGCTTGACTGACTGGCTGAAGGACTAACTGACTGACTGAGTGACTGACTGACTGGACTGACTGACTGAGACTGAATGACTGAGTGCTTGACTGATTGACTGTCAGACTGACTGCCTGACTTCGCAAAAGGGAAAAATAAAAATAAAAGAATTATAAAATTAGAAAAAAATATTTGCATTTAAGATTTCCTTTCCGGCTGGGATTTGAACCCAGGGCGACACTCATGGAAGCCCAACGCTCTCGCCAATACACTATCGGATCTCTGTTGATCGGTGTCTTAATTATAATAAAAACAAAAAATGCACCTTAGTAATTATTGATCTAAAATCTTTGAAATCTAAAGGTCGAATGATTAAACTGACTCAGAATTTTCTTCCGTACATAAATAATCCATATTTGCAAAAGAAAGAAATTGAAAAAAAAAAGAATCTTCAAATTAGAAGAGAAATATATACATGGAAGATTTTCGTTCCGGCCGGGACTCGAACCCAGTACCACGCGCTTGGAACCCAACGGTCTAGCCATTAGGCTATCGGAGCTCTGTCGATGGAAGTCTTAAATATAATAAAAACAAAAAATGCACCTTGGTAATTATTGATCCAAACACTTTGAAATTTACAGGTCGAATAATTAAACTGACTCAGAATTTTCTTCCCTACATAAATAATCAATAATTGCAAAGGAAAGAAATTGAAAAAAAAAAGAATTTTCAAATTAGATAAGAAATATATACATTGAAGATATTCGCTCCGGCTGGGACTCGAACCCAGGCCACTCGCTTGGAAGACCAGCGGTCTAGCCATTAGGCTATCGTAGTTCTGTCGAGCGGAGTCTTACTGCCTGACTGATACTGCCTGACTGACAGACTGACTCACTGACTGACCGAGACTGACTGACTAACTGCCTGACAGACTGAGACTGGACTGACTGACTGACTGACTGACTGACTGACTGAGACTGACTGACTGAGACTGACTGACTGACTGCTTGACTCTCTGACTGGCTATTTCACTGACTGACTGAATGACTAAATGACTGACTGACACTGACTGACTGACTGCTTGACTACCTGACTGACTGCTTGACTGACTAACTGACTGGACAGGACTGACCGACTGACTGACTGACAGACTGACTGAATAAGGATGACTGACAGACTGACTGAATAAGGCTGACTGACTGACTGACTGACAGACTGACTGAATAAGGCTGACCGACTGACTGACTGCCTGACTGACTGACTGACTGAATGACTGACTGACTGACTGACCGAGACTGACTGACTGAGTGACTGAGACTGGACTGGACTGACTGACTGACTGACTGACTGAGACTGACTGACTGCTTTAGTGACTAACTGACTGCACAGGACTGACCGACTGACTGACTGACTGACTGCCTGACTGACTGACTGACTGAATGACTGACTGACTGAGACTAAATGACTGACTGCTTGACTGACTGGCTGAAGGACTAACTGACTGACTGAGTGACTGACTGACTGGACTGACTGACTGAGGCTGAATGACTGAGTGCTTGACTGATTGACTGTCAGACTGACTGACTGACTTCGCAAAAGGGAAAAATAAAAAAAAAGAATTATAAAATTAGAAAAAAATATTTGCATTTAAGATTTCCTTTCCGGCTGGGATTTGAACCCAGGGCGACACTCATGGAAGCCCAACGCTCTCGCCAATATACTATCGGATCTCTGTTGATCGGTGTCTTAATTATAATAAAAACAAAAAATGCACCTTAGTAATTATTGATCTAAAATCTTTGAAATCTAAAGGTCGAATGATTAAACTGACTCAGAATTTTCTTCCGTACATAAATAATCCATATTTGCAAAAGAAAGAAATTGAAAAAAAAAGAATCTTCAAATTAGAAGAGAAATATATACATGGAAGATTTTCGTTCCGGCTGGGACTCGAACCCAGTACCACGCGCTTGGAACCCAACGGTCTAGCCATTAGGCTATCGGAGCTCTGTCGATGGAAGTCTTCAATATAATAAAAACAAAAAATGCACCTTGGTAATTATTGATTCAAACACTTTGAAATTTACAGGTCGAATAATTAAACTGACTCAGAATTTTTCTCCCTACATAAATAATCAATAATTGCAAAGGAAAGAAATTGAAAAAAAAAAGAATTTCCAAATTAGAAAAGAAATATATACATTGAAGATATTCGCTCCGGCTGGGACTCGAACCCAGGCCACTCGCTTGGAAGACCAGCGGTCTAGCCATTAGGCTATCGGAGTTCTGTCGAGCGGAGTCTTACTGCCTGACTGATACTGCCTGACTGACAGACTGACTCACTGACTGACTGATACTGACTGACTGACTCACTGACTGACCGAGACTGACTGACTAACTGCCTGACTGACTGAGACTGGACTGACTGACTGACTGACTGACTGACTAACTGACTGAATGAGACTGACTGACTGACTGCTTGACTCTCTGACTGGCTATTTCACTGACTGACTGAATGACTAAATGACTGACTGACACTGACTGACTGACTGCTTGACTACCTGACTGACTGCTTGACTACCTGACTGACTGCTTGACTACCTGACTGTTTGCTTGACTGACTAACTGACTGGACAGGACTGACCGACTGACTGACTGACAGACTGACTGAATAAGGATGACTGACAGACTGACTGAATAAGGCTGACTGACTGACTGACTGACAGACTGACTGAATAAAGCTGACCGACTGACTGACTGCCTGACTGACTGACTGACTGAATGACTGACTGACTGACTGACCGAGACTGACTGACTGACTGACTGAGACTGGACTGGACTGACTGACTGACTGACTGACTGAGACTGACTGACTGCTTTAGTGACTAACTGACTGCACAGGACTGACCGACTGACTGACTGACTGACTGCCTGACTGACTGACTGACTGAATGACTGACTGACTGAGACTAAATGACTGACTGCTTGACTGACTGGCTGAAGGACTAACTGACTGACTGAGTGACTGACTGACTGGACTGACTGACTGAGACTGAATGACTGAGTGCTTGACTGATTGACTGTCAGACTGACTGACTGACTTCGCAAAAGGGAAAAATAAAAAAAAAAGAATTATAAAATTAGAAAAAAATATTTGCACTTAAGATTTCCTTTCCGGCTGCGATTTGAACCCAGGGCGACACTCATGGAAGCCCAACGCTCTCGCCAATATACTATCGGATCTCTGTTGATCGGTTTCTTAATTATAATAAAAACAAAAAATGCACCTTAGTAATTATTGATCTAAAATCTTTGAAATCTAAAGGTCGAATGATTAAACTGACTCAGAATTTTCTTCCGTACATAAATAATCCATATTTGCAAAAGAAAGAAATTGAAAAAAAAAGAATCTTCAAATTAGAAGATAAATATATACATGGAAGATTTTCGTTCCGGCAGGGACTCGAACCCAGTACCACGCGCTTGGAACCCAACGGTCTAGCCATTAGGCTATCGGAGCTCTGTCGATGGAAGTCTTAAATATAATAAAAACAAAAAATGCACCTTGGTAATTATTGATTCAAACACTTTGAAATTTACAGGTCGAATAATTAAACTGACTCAGAATTTTTCTCCCTACATAAATAATCAATATTCGCAAAAGAGAAAAATTAAAAAAAAAAGAAGAAGAAATTTCAAATTAGAAACTAAAAGTATACATTGAAGATTTTCGTTCAGGCTGGGACTCGAACCCAGGGCCACTCGCTTGGAAGCCTACCACTCTAGCCATTAGTCTATGGGAGCTCTGTCGGTGGGAGTTTTAAATATAATAAAAACAAAAAATGCACCTTGGTAATTGTTTATTTAAACACTTTGAAATCTTCGTGTCGAAAAATTAAGCTGACTCAGAATTTTCTTCCCTACATAAATAATCAATAATTGCAAAGGAAAGAAATTGAAAAAAAAAAGAATTTTCAAATTAGAAAAGAAATATATACATTGAAGATATTCGCTCCGGCTGGGACTCGAACCCAGGCCACTCGCTTGGAAGACCAGCGGTCTAGCCATTAGGCTATCGGAGTTCTGTCGAGCGGAGTCTTACTGCCTGACTGATACTGCCTGACTGACAGACTGACTCACTGACTGACTGATACTGACTGACTGACTCACTGACTGACCGAGACTGACTGACTAACTGCCTGACTGACTGAGACTGGACTGACTGACTGACTGACTGACTGACAAACTGACTGACTGAGACTGACTGACGGACTGCTTGACTCTCTGACTGGCTATTTCACTGACTGACTGAATGACTAAATGACTGACTGACACTGACTGACTGACTGCTTGACTACCTGACTGACTGCTTGACTGACTAACTGACTGGACAGGACTGACCGACTGACTGACTGACAGACTGACTGAATAAGGATGACTGACAGACTGACTGAATAAGGCTGACTGACTGACTGACTGACAGACTGACTGAATAAGGCTGACCGACTGACTGACTGCCTGACTGACTGACTGACTGAATGACTGACTGACTGACTGACCGAGACTGACTGACTGACTGACTGAGACTGGACTGGACTGACTGACTGACTGACTGACTGAGACTGACTGACTGCTTTAGTGACTAACTGACTGCACAGGACTGACCGACTGACTGACTGCCTGACTGACTGACTGACTGAATGACTGACTGACTGAGACTAAATGACTGACTGCTTGACTGACTGGCTGAAGGACTAACTGACTGACTGAGTGACTGACTGACTGGACTGACTGACTGAGACTGAATGACTGAGTGCTTGACTGATTGACTGTCAGACTGACTGACTGACTTCGCAAAAGGGAAAAATAAAAAAAAAAGAATTATAAAATTAGAAAAAAATATTTGCATTAAAGATTTCCTTTCCGGCCGGGACTCGAACCCAGTACCACGCGCTAGGAACCCAACGGTCTAGCCATTAGGCTATCGGAGCTCTGTCGATGGAAGTCTTAAATATAATAAAAACAAAAAATGCACCTTGGTAATTATTGATTCAAACACTTTGAAATTTACAGGTCGAATAATTAAACTGACTCAGAATTTTTCTCCCTACATAAATAATCAATATTCGCAAAAGAGAAAAATTAAAAAAAAAAGAAGAAGAAATTTCAAATTAGAAACTAAATTATACTTTGAAGATTTTCGTTCAGGCTGGGACTCGAACCCAGGGCCACTCGCTTGGAAGCCTAACACTCTAGCCATTAGTCTATGGGAGATCTGCCAGTGGGAGTTTTAAATATAATAAAAACAAAAAATGCACCTTGGTAATTGTTTATTTAAACACTTTGAAATCTTCGTGTCGAAAAATTAAACTGACTCAGAATTTTCTTCCCTACATAAATAATCAATAATTGCAAAGGAAAGAAATTAAAAAAAAAGAATTTTCAAATTAGAAAAGAAATATATACATGGAAGACATTCGCTCCGGCTGGGACTCGAACCCAGGCCACTATCTTGGAAGACCAGCGGTCTAGCCATTAGGCTATCGGAGTTCTGTCGAGCGGAGACTTACTGCCTGACTGATACTGCCTGACTGACAGACTGACTCACTGACTGACTGATACTGACTGACTGACTCACTGACTGACCGAGACTGACTGACTAACTGCTTGACTGACTGAGACTGGACTGACTGACTGACTGACTGACTGACTGACTAACTGACTGACTGAGACTGACTGACTGACTGCTTGACTCTCTGACTGGCTATTTCACTGACTGACTGAATGACTAAATGACTGACTGACACTGACTGACTGACTGCTTGACTACCTGACTGACTGCTTGACTGACTAACTGACTGGACAGGACTGACCGACTGACTGACTGACAGACTGACTGAATAAGGATGACTGACAGACTGACTGAATAAGGATGACTGACAGACTGACTGAATAAGGCTGACTGACTGACTGACTGACAGACTGACTGAATAAGGCTGACCGACTGACTGACTGCCTGACTGATTGACTGACTAACTGACTGACTGAGACTGAGACTGGACTGACTGACTGACTGACTGACTGAGACTGACTGACTGCTTTAGTGACTAACTGACTGCACAGGACTGACCGACTGACTGACTGACTGACTGCCTGACTGAGTGACTGACTGAATGACTGACTGACTGAGACTAAATGACTGACTGCTTGACTGACTGGCTGAAGGACTAACTGACTGACTGAGTGACTGACTGACTGGACTGACTGACTGAGACTGAATGACTGAGTGCTTGACTGATTGACTGTCAGACTGACTGCCTGACTTCGCAAAAGGGAAAAATAAAAATAAAAGAATTATAAAATTAGAAAAAAATATTTGCATTTAAGATTTCCTTTCCGGCTGGGATTTGAACCCAGGGCGACACTCATGGAAGCCCAACGCTCTCGCCAATACACTATCGGATCTCTGTTGATCGGTGTCTTAATTATAATAAAAACAAAAAATGCACCTTAGTAATTATTGATCTAAAATCTTTGAAATCTAAAGGTCGAATGATTAAACTGACTCAGAATTTTCTTCCGTACATAAATAATCCATATTTGCAAAAGAAAGAAATTGAAAAAAAAAAGAATCTTCAAATTAGAAGAGAAATATATACATGGAAGATTTTCGTTCCGGCCGGGACTCGAACCCAGTACCACGCGCTTGGAACCCAACGGTCTAGCCATTAGGCTATCGGAGCTCTGTCGATGGAAGTCTTAAATATAATAAAAACAAAAAATGCACCTTGGTAATTATTGATCCAAACACTTTGAAATTTACAGGTCGAATAATTAAACTGACTCAGAATTTTTCTCCCTACATAAATAATCAATATTCGCAAAAGAGAAAAATTAAAAAAAAAGAAGAAGAAATTTCAAATTAGAAACTAAAAGTATACATTGAAGATTTTCGTTCAGGCTGGGACTCGAACCCAGGGCCACTCGCTTGGAAGCCTAACACTCTAGCCATTAGTCTATGGGAGCTCTGTCGGTGGGAGTTTTAAATATAATAAAAACAAAAAATGCACCTTGGTAATTGTTTGTTTAAACACTTTGAAATCTTTGTGTCGAAAAATTAAACTGACTCAGAATTTTCTTCCCTACATAAATAATCAATAATTGCAAAGGAAAGAAATTGAAAAAAAAAAAGAATTATCAAATTAGAAAAGAAATATATACATTGAAGATATTCGCTCCGGCTGGGACTCGAACCCAGGCCACTCGCTTGGAAGACCAGCGGTCTAGCCATTAGGCTATCGGAGTTCTGTCGAGCGGAGTCTTACTGCCTGACTGATACTGCCTGACTGACAGACTGACTCACTGACTGACTGATACTGACTGAATGACTCACTGACTGACTGACTGACTAACTGACTGACTGACTGACTAACTGACTGACTGAGACTGACTGACTGACTGCTTGACTCTCTGACTGGCTATTTCACTGACTGACTGAATGACTAAATGACTGAGTGACACTGACTGACTGACTGCTTGACTACCTGACTGACTGCTTGACTGACTAACTGACTGGACAGGACTGACCAAATGACTGACTGACAGACTGACTGAATAAGGATGACTGACAGACTGACTGAATAAGGCTGACTGACTGACTGACTGACAGACTGACTGAATAAGGCTGACCGACTGACTGACTGCCTGACTGACTGACTGGCTGAATGACTGACTGACTGACTGACCGAGACTGACTGACTGACTGACTGAGACTGGACTGGACTGACTGACTGACTGATTGACTGAGACTGACTGACTGCTTTAGTGACTAACTGACTGCACAGGACTGACCGACTGACTGACTGACTGACTGCCTGAATGACTGACTGACTGAATGACTGACTGACTGAGACTAAATGACTGACTGCTTGACTGACTGGCTGAAGGACTAACTGACTGACTGAGTGACTGACTGACTGGACTGACTGACTGAGACTGAATGACTGAGTGCTTGACTGATTGACTGTCACACTGACTGACTGACTTCGCAAAAGGGAAAAATAAAAAAAAAAGAATTATAAAATTAGAAAAAAATATTCGCATTTAAGATTTCCTTTCCGGCTGGGATTTGAACCCAGGGCGACACTCATGGAAGCCCAACGCTCTCGCCAATATACTATCGGATCTCTGTTGATCGGTGTCTTAATTATAATAAAAACAAAAAATGCACCTTAGTAATTATTGATCTAAAATCTTTGAAATCTAAAGGTCGAATGATTAAACTGACTCAGAATTTTCTTCCGTACATAAATAATCCATATTTGCAAAAGGAAGAAATTGAAAAAAGAAAAGAATCTTCAAATTAGAAGAGAAATATATACATGGAAGATTTTCGTTCCGGCCGGGACTCGAAGTCAGTACCACGCGCTTGGAACCCAACGGTCTAGCCATTAGGCTATCGGAGCTCTGTCGATGGAAGTCTTAAATATAATAAAAACAAAAAATGCACCTTGGTAATTATTGATTCAAACACTTTGAAA
>NW_026558900.1:0-105963 GCF_026930045.1 Uloborus diversus | reverse complement strand
TGTGATATCTTGAATATCCAGTGGCAGTTTAAGAGTCATTTTTTTAAAGCTGGACGGACAAAGTGAATGGGGGCCTGATAGTTGACAAACCTTCGATTTTGCCGAAACTTTCAGGATATTGTACTAGTATGGTGAGAAGAAAAAGTGTGAAGCTTCTTTCCTCTCTAATTTGACTTGTTGGCTCTCGATTGGAAGTCAAACTTCAGTCGTGGGAAAAAGCTAAATATGATTACTTTGCTTCAAAAGCAATGATTGAACCGAGCCAATTCTTTTAAATGAGGATACTATTTAATACCAGGTACAAGCCATCATAAATACTTATGTTACTCACTCATGGCTTTGAGCGGAAACGTCAATTGAAACTGCTTTTTACTTTTTTGCCTTGTTTAGACCCGGATATCTGCTAAAGCCGTAAGTAACCCTCGGAAATTAGTACATGATTATCTACTCACCAAAATATAGTACTATGCAAAACAAAAAATAGCTTTCGTTTATCTTGACTTCAGTTGAACGGTCTCAAAGTCGATGATTTTTTTTTAAATGCCCAAGTTTTTGAGGTCAATAACTTTAATCGCGACGGGTCAAGAGCTTTGGGATACAGCTGTAGTTATAGTCCGAGTGGTTTAGTTTAAGGTCCAGGTTAAAAATCCATGGCAACTAATCAACTTTTTTAATTACGCGGTCTCAAAGTTGATAATTTGAAACAAAAACAATCACAGTTTTAGGTCAATTACTCTAAAACTCCCGAGTCAATAATTTTGAGCAAGAGCTATAATTATATTCTCTATAGTGTAGTTTTAAACTCATGTCAGAAAATCTTGAGATCTAATCATCTTACGTAATTAAACGGTCTCAAAAATGACGATTTTAGTAAAAGCGTTTTTTCACGAATTCATATACGTACTACTCAAAATCTAATTAACTCAAACTTGCATAAATACTAGAACAGATTAACAGCCTAATGTACTTTAAGCTCCCAAAATTTCATGCTTCCAGTGTAATAAAATTTTCTGTAACCTTGACCAGAACATGGCAATTCTTCTCACAAAGCTGATCCACCATTTTGGACCACTATATTTTGGGAGATCCCAGATACTCAGGATTTGGATCTCGGAAGCTGAAAATTTGCATAGGTAAGTTTTAAAGACATCTCAACACCTCTATAAAATTTAATCCCATTCGAGGATGATCGAGCAGGGACAGTTTGATAAATTTAGGTGTGTTGACGTGGAATCATCTTGTAATTGTGACAATTCACATGCATCTTTTATTTGACTTTTTAATGATCATAAATCAATGCTATATTTTATGAAGACGACTTGCAATTAGGTAATAGATTGAGTTCATAATTACAGAAGAATTTGCATATACACTATACTAACAATATTTTTTTATAAATGAACAAATTTATTAAATAAGGCTATAAAGTAATAATGTAAATATAAAGTCAAAAAAAAAAAAAAAAAAAAAAAAACACGCAGGATGGTTCGACAATAAAAGATGCAGGTGAAACGTGCATAATGATTATATCAGTGATTCCATGTCAACTGACCTGATTTTTCAAACATTTCCTGCTCTATCATCCCCGAATGGGATAAAATTTTATAGAGGCGTAGATATGTCTTTGAAACTAAGCTTATGCTAATTTTTAGCTTCCGAGAGCCGAATCCTGAGGATCTATTATCTCCAAAATATAGTGCTCTAAAATGACGGATCCGTTCATGAGAAGAATTGCGATGTTCTGGTCAAGGTTACAGAATTTTTTTACACTGGAAAAATGAAATTTTGGGGGATAAAAGTACATTAGGCTGTTGATTCGTTCTAGTATTTATTCGAGTTTGAGCTCATAAGATTTTGAGTAGCACGTATATAAACACGTGAAAAAACGCTTTTACTAAAATCGTCATTTTTGAGACCGTTTAATTACGTAAGATTATTGGATCTCAAGATTATGACACGATTTTAAAACTACACCACGTAGAATATAATTACAGCTCTTGTTCTAAGTTATTGACTCAGGCGTTTTAGAGTAATTGACCTAAAACTGATTTTTTTTTCAAATTATCAACTTTGAGATTGCGCAATGCAAAAAGTTGATTAGTTGACATGATTTTCTAACCTGGACCTTAAACTACACCACTTGGACTATAACTACAGCTGTGTCCCAAAGTTATTGACTTCTAAACTTGGGCATTTAAAAAAAATAGACTGAGACCGTTTAACTTCTAAAGTCATGAGAAACGAAAGCAATTTTATGTGATTCTTATTACTAAACTGTGATGAGAAATTAATCAAATACTTATTTCGGAGGGTTACTCACGGCTTTAGCAGACATCCGGGCCTAAAAAGGCAAAAAAATAAAAAAAAGTATTAGTTTCAATTGACCTTGGCCCTCAAAGCCATTAGTGAGTCACCAAATTATTTATGCTGGCATATATCTAGTATCAAGTAGTATCCACATTTAAAAGAATTGGCTTGGTTCACTCATTGCTTTTGAAGCAAAGCAATCGTATATTTAGCTTTTTTTTTTCACAACCTTAAACTTTGATCCCTACTCAAGGACAAACAAATCAGTTCTTTAGTAAAAGAAATCATTTTTTCTTATAGTATCACTAACACATCCTGAAATTTTTACGAGAATTAAAGACATGACCTATCAAAAGTGTCCAGCTTTTAAAAAAATGACTTAAATGCTGAATGAGCTGTTCTGCATCCATCCAGTAAAGTTACTGCAATGCCAAATGATGCAAAGGATAATGCGATATCGTTAGACCACATTTCGGCAAGAATTGGCAAACTGAGTTATGTTTTGCTTGTTTCACATTGGGCATACCCCCACCCCCGAAAAGAATGCACCTTGCCCCACCAAAACTGCCAAAGGTATAAGCGGAACGAAATGTCACTATCCAGATTTTTTTTGGACACTTTTTTGAAAATTGGGAATCAAAATATACCTATACGAGGGGGGACCCAAAAGAAATCGGACTAATGGTGCGATGCCAATCCTAGATGTAGTCGAGTGTTCTCCAGCTAGATGGCTCTAGTAGAGACCTTCACAAACCAGCTGTGCAAGTGGTGACAGTTTAGTTTATAATGTCTGATCGTAGTGTTGGTTTTCTCAGGTGTTGTTGCTTTCCGCCTGCGAACTTGTTATGGCAGATTTGAAAGAACAAACTAACCTTAAAATTTTGTTTCCTGCTTGAAAAGTCGGCAACAGAATAGCTTACCAAAAGTTTCAACAAGCTTTCAAGAACGATTTTTGGAGTGGTTTGGGCGCTTTAAACATGGTAGCATGAGTGTTGAAGATCATGCTCGTTCTGAGCGCCCTACAACGTCTCGAAATGATGAAAACGTAGAAAAAATCAGCCAAAAAACCAGAGTCGTCGTTTTACGATTGACGAAACTATGGAAGAAACAAGAATGAGTTGGTGCTCGCGCGAGCGATCAGAAGAATGGTTCCTTCACCATGATAACGCTTCCGTACACTTAGCCTTCACTATTAACCGCTACTTGGCCTCTCAGGGGTGGCCAGTCGTTCCTCGACCCCCGTACTCGGCTGACCTAGGCCCCTGTGATCTGTTTCTGTTCCCGAGGATGAAAAAAATTCTGAAATCGAAGCGTTTTGATGATACATCAAAGCATCAAAGAGCGAAACTGAAAACCATTGCAAAAGCCTTGCTTAATTTAGTTTCAAACATTTTAGTTAGGGGGCGCTGCAGCCACTGTCTAATGGCGGATGAAAAAGGTAAAACAAATGCCAAATCTTATAACTTGCTTTGACGCTTAGTGAATGACAGTAATTTTTCATCGTGTTTGTAGGAAACTTTCCATTCTTCTGAAATTACATCTCAAACTGTCTGAAGCCTGTAATTTACCCCTAAAGAAACCACGTGGAATGGAATGTTTTACCTTTTTCTTTAGTATTGCTAATTACCGCAAGGTAGCGTATTCGACCACTAGAGTTGCGAATAGAAAAATGCAATAAATAAAATTTAAAATCATTGAGAATTTCCGAAGTGCCATCTAGTGGGGCCATGTTCCGATATTTTACCGGAGCGCCGCGAAAAAAAACTAAAAAGGGACTTTCTAATTACCTACCGATGTGAATATATGCGATATTTCCTATTCTCAACACCTAAGGAATTTCATAAAAATCGGTCGAACAGTTTCGGAGGAGTTCAATAACTAACTCCGTGACAGGAGATTTTTATGTATTAGATTGAGTGACTAAATGAAACAACTACTTCACTTTGCCCCGTATATACTTGACTAATAGGGAAGTTTTCGATTTTTCAATTTTATTTTTAAATGATAGAGTAACGTATATGAACATCATAGATTAAAAAAAAATTTTGCGATACGATAAGTAGTTTTAAATTTATTTTTTAAATTTCAAGCGCTTGCGACGTCAAATGGCATAGGAAGTGACGTCATGCGCTCTTCCGATAGGGGAGAAGCCGAAGGACGTGCATTCGACTTCGAAGACGAAACGTAAAAGGCTTATGTCTTCGCATTTAACTCCTCGCGTTTCTGGAACATTAAACCTCTCATCCTCTCGGAAATATCCGAATATCATCATTGATGTTACTCGAGGAAGATTATTTAGATTGTGCTTTAACGAATCCGGCCTCCATAGCGTGTTCAAAAGGATTATTGAATCTCTAAAAAATAAAAATATCATCGCGCTCAAAATGTCCCTAGAGAAAACAAGAGATCTTCGGCGGAAGGCTGCCCATTAGTGCCCTGTGACGTAAGCTCGTGACGTTTCAGAAGAACGCACTTTTGAAGGTGGATTTTTAAAAATTCACGGTGTTTTAAAATTCGGCGATGGTGAACTTAGTTTTGAGGGTCAATTAACAGTATCCAAAATAAGAACATTTAATAGGCTGCAACTTCCATATTGTAAAATTTATTTAAGATACAAATTAGCTTAATATTAATTCAATAAAAACTGCATTAAAGATTAGGAGGTATCAATTAATATTTAAAATGTTAACTCATTTGACAGTAACAAAAAGTTGTGACTTACAAAATATTACAATATGAACATCATTTTTTCAAATATTATCTGTCTCACCAAATCCATTAATCTTCTGCGGTATTTTTTTCCTGACTGGAATAAACTACATAGGGTACTATATAGTTAAAACAATAACGGATAGGTGGATCTAAAAGCAGAGAAACGTTCACTATTTCACTTTGCCCCGCGTTCTCTTATTTTTAGTCATTAAAATTGATAGAATAAGCAAAAAATAACGCGAAGCCAAAAAACTTGTTTTCTCAACACTTATTTTTTATTTAATTTTTTTAACTGTCCGACTTCGGAAATAAGGCGTGGTCTTTATGACTTCACAAGTGATGTACTTTGGTGCGCTAAATGTTTACACTTTTGTCAACCCCGTTGCCATGTTACGATAATTTGCAATGTGCTAAAGGCATCAGTAAATTGCATTTCATCCCTTGTGATGTCATGCGCAGAAGCGTAAAAAATTTTAACGTGCACTTCGATACAAATAATTGTTAAACATTTAAGTTTGTCAAATTATTTTAAAAAATGGTTAGATCCTTTAAGCATGCTCTTTTAGAAAAAAAAAAACACTTAAAATTTCGGAAGCAACCCCATTCATTGCTTTCCTATGATTTTTCAAAAATGTGTCAAGGTCTTTTCGGGCACCTTGAATGACTCAGGATTGTGTAATAAAATGTAAATTGATTACTTATGAGGGAATGACATTTTAGTACTTCACACTTGGCGGCAGTTTCTCAGTAACGAACGCAACAATTTTGCACTAAACACCCTCCAATTACACATCCACATCACTGTCTTCCGTTAAATAAGAAATCGAAAAAGAATTTTCAATGAAAAATAATTGAAAACCCTTGTTTTATAAATTAAATAATTTGTAAATGAGCCGGGTAATAAATAGTGAAATTTTTCCCGCCCACTGTTCGACCCCCAAGACCTTAGGGTTGCTGACCGAGTGCTTTACCGACTAAGCTATCCAAACAAAAAATGCATCATGATTATTATTGATTTAATTTTAATTTATTGCAGCTCCACTTTTATTACTCACAGCGTGATGTTATTATGTCCTGTAGCCTTCGTCAATAAATGATCTATTCAACACTTTTTCAATTCGAACCAGTTGAGTTCTTGAGATTAGCGCTTTAAAACGAACAAACTCTTCTCTTTTATATTAATAGAATTGCGAATATGTTTACATATTGCACTCGAAAATTTTTAAAACTTTAGCGCATTATATGAAAGTAGAGTTCATATTCGTTGCAAAGATCATGTTAGATATCAAGGATCGAGCTTATTCGGGGTCTTTAAGGTGTTTTGTGGAACAATAGAATCGTTGATTAAAATAGAATTGCCCTTAGATAAAATATTTTTTAATTTCTATATTTTATTTGTTTTCATTATCTCGTGTTAACTTATCTGAAACGTATTTAACTCCCAAAATATGTATAAATCATAAAACATTTGTAAATGTCAAGATAAAGAAAGATACTCGAAGATTGATATAGATTTATATTACAGAAAGTATTCTTCTTGAATTTGAAATTTAGATCGATAGAAAGATCGATAGAGATAAATATACCATAAAAAAATTATAAATGTAGGAAGATAAATTCAGAGATAAATAGGCATAAGACAGTCAGAAATACAGAGATAGATATAATTATATCCCGCCGAATTATTCTGTGTTTGAAATGCGAAGTGAATGGCACATAATATTGAATTGCGCATTTAGCCGCTAATGTAAATTCCAGTTATTCAAAAAGAAGCTAATTGAGAAAAACGCACCTGAATGTTTTAAAGATTCCCCTCCCCACTATCAGTACGGGATTTTGTACAAATGATAGAATAGTGGAAATGTATACAGTCGAACCTGTCTATCTCGAACCTGCTTATCTCGAAAACCTGTCTATCTCGAAGTTTTTTAATTTCCCTGAATTTTCAGCCAAAATTTAATGTATTTTCCATGTTTATCTCGAAAAAAAAAATCCCGAATACCTCTATTTCTCGAATTCCAGCAATGCTGACATTTTCGGCAATGCATTAATGAAGAAAAATGAAATTGCCGCCAAGTTAAGTATATACAATAGAGCAAGATCTATTGCCAACCTCAAGAGAGGATATTTGAATTTATAAAAAATCAGGCACCGAAAAACAATAAAAGACTACATATTTTGCTTGCAAAAGGTATGCTTAAAATTTCATTACTGTCAAAATGTTTCCTTAAACTTGCAATAAAGTGCTTAGTATAAAATAGTAGAATAAATACCTAACAAAACTATTACGGAAGAATTTTAATATTTCGCATGTTTAGTCTTTGGTATAAAATTCAAAAATTTTCATCATCAGATTCCAAATTTCAATAAGTTTCTCAAAGCCTCCGTATCTCGAAACCTCTTTATCTCGAAATTTTTTTCCATCCCGTGAAATTCGAGATAGACAGGTTCGACTGTAATGCATTAATCCTAAATATAAGTAATATACAAAATTGGAAAATAATTGCTTTCAGCTGCTGTACCTTTTTTGAAGTCTTTGAATGCTTTGTCCAACAAAGTGTATTTTCTTTTTAGTTCAGTTTTTTCACTTTTCAATAATGAATTTTCATATTCCGCAAATTCTAAGCGGGCTTCTAGAGCTTCATGCTCCTCTTTACGAACATATTTCTCTAACTCTTTTTTCATCAACTCCTTTATCATTCTTTCTGTTTCGTTGCGATCTGAAAAATTAGAGACTCAGTTAATGCTCTGAAAACATTAAAAGGAAACTTAATAGCTTGAGATAATATTTTTTTAAAAGACGTCACGTGCATGAAATGTTTAAAGGACACTAAAACTAAGGGGCTCATTCAGCTCTGTTATGTACGGTTTGATCGAGTTATATCTTCCAGTATAGTAGCAAGAATTTTTTTTTCTGAGTAGGGCAAAGGAAATTTCTATCTGCACTATTGGTAGATACAACTGATCGTGTTCGATTCGATCAAGTTCTGTCAGAGTTGAATGAGCCCCTAAGGGCAGTTCACACTACGGCCGTCCGTCCCGTTTTTACTTCCTCTTACAAAAAAGGAAGTATTGTATTCGCGAAAAAATTGTCAATCAAAAAACGGCCTTCATTTCCATTTTGCTCACTCCCAAATGAATGAGTTTTTTTCAGCAAGACCACACGTAGATATGTGCCTAGGAACGTACAGACACCCGAAATATCCATTTTGACGATCCCCGAGTTAATTACGACGAGTTTTCTCGTGACGTCAGTATGTCCTAGAAAGTTGAAATTTGGTACGCAGACTTTTAGTGGGGTCTAGTTGTGCACCTTCCTTTTTGGTTGCATTCGTATGCTCCATAGGGGGTTTTGCCCCTTTTTGGGGGGAAGTCATTGTTAATTTCGATGTAAACTCAAGTGGTGTTATAATTTAGCGGACAATTAGCGATATATCGCCAGTCTTTTAGTCGCCAAGTTTTGTCGCAAACTTTGCGAAAAATTTGGTGATTTTTTAAAAAAAATTTTAAAATCTGGTTTCAATTTGGCCATTGTTGGTGATTTTTAAAGAGAAAACTATTTAATAATATTAAAACTGCCAATAATGAGAAAGTGACATTAAATTGGAGTAAAAGGAAGTCATGTGATGCACACATCACCTCGTTTTCCGCCCGAAAAAGGTTTTCTTAGCTGGTTGTCATGACAGCAAGCCATCTTGAACGGAACCGGTTTCGATCAGAAGACCCTTGATATTTGATAGCCGTCAAGAGGACAGCATTTGATTGGTTTCCGCCAAGCAGCGCGTTCTTTTCTTTTTTGGCGGGTGAATTCAGCCACGTGATTGATGTACGGCGATCGTATGTGAATGCTACCCTGTTTTCGTTGGCAGTTCGTCACGTCGAAAAAAAACGGGGTGGACGGGACGGATGGCTGATAAGTGAACAACCCTTAAATCAACTATTGCAATTTAGTTACCGCAAACTGCTTCCAGAAGTTAAAGGATTAAAAGTAAACTCGCTAATGCTGTTTCAGTCAACGGCAAACAAATTCTCAAAGATCTAAGGCGCGGACTATGAAGGAGATTACGGGAATATTTTACTGACTGATTTTATCTTTGATTCAATGCTCTTCTCTTGATAAAATATTCTTTCTACTGACGTCAGTCATTTTGTTGCCTTTTGGGTTAACATTGGGATCTCAGAGTTGAGTACTCTTTCATTGAATCTATCGCGCTTTTATGCCGGTTGCCTTGTCTAGTAGCCGGAGAAGTCTGGCTGCGACAAGAAGGTCCGGGTTTGAATCCCGGTTCGGGCATCGACGTATTTTCTCTGTCCTGTCCTTGTCCTTTCTTTTTGTAAGTGTGTTGTTGTGGTATGTGTGTACTGCAGAAGTCGAAATTCACACGAAATTACAGTACAGTCGGAGAAGTGAAGCAGCGCACCCCAAACTGCCAGCGTAACTGGCACACGACAACATCCCATTTTCGTAAGTGCTGTCCACCTCTGGCAGGTTGAGCTCCCCTGCCCGACCGATTCAACGATTCCATTAGTTGAAATAGAGGTGAGGAAAACGGCTTAAGATCTTGCGGATTTGATTGGCAGTGTTGTTGCCCATTTGGCAAACTTTATTTCTACTCAGGCAAGAAGTAACAAGCAGTACAGGATTTTCTCGCCTATAAAAGGGTTGCACCTCTGCGCCTAACAATTCCTCTTCTTACTAGATTGCTCTCCCTTGAACGAAATGGACTTATTTCTCACGAGTGCTCGCGAGGAAGAGCTGGTCAACGTGATTGAAGTTTTTAAGGCTGTTTTAGGACTTATTGGTCTGTCATTGAGGTATTTCTGGGCGGATGGGGATCTTGGACTGGATGCTCCGTAGTTCATCTTTCCACAATCGATGAGAATGGACATTAGGGTGAATAGATCTTAGTTTGAAAATTTACGATTTCAAGTTGATAAAAAGTTGATCAAAAGCATAATTCACACTAGCTACCTAAAACCCTTCGTCAATTATGCACGAATCCTAAAATTCTTACATTTCGTTTTAAAAGTAATGCGACATTTTTTGGTAATTAAAGAAGAATTTAAAAAAAAAAGTTGAAAATATAAACAATCAAGTGGATAAAATTGCTGTTAAATATAATAGGGGGTAATAAATGGGGGATTGAACCTCCGATCTTCGTGTCATTAGTTCTTAGATCCTTTCCTGAAGGAAAAATGTCCTTCAAAACAAATTTTATCTGATGAGGGGATCTGATTTTTTTGCCCCACATTTTCCTACATATGCTCTCCAGCGTGAGATTCATCTTTACATGTAATGCGGCCGCTGGTGAAAAAAGGTTTTGCACCCACTGAACTAAATGATTCAAATCATTGTAAGAATCTAGACCAGGGGATCTCCAAATTATGGCCCGCGGGCCGAAAGTGTCCTGCAAGGCTGGCTACAATCTGGCCCGTGGCAGCGTGCTAGCTTTTAGCTCAAGAAACCAACATAGTCATAGTTACTAGGTATGCTAAATGACATTGTAAGAATTTATGTATTTAGATTTCCCGAGTTTCTAACTTTCGCATATACATTAGGGCAAATGCAATAATCGATAAAATATTAAGTACCTTCGAGTAATTCAGTTCCTGTATTCTATTTAAGGGGCATATTCAACTTGATTGTGTTCGATTTAAAAGGATATACTTACCTGGCATTGGGGATGCCTTTATCATCGATTGCTCTCGATTTGGTATAATTATAACTTCAAATAGCGTAGCAAAAAATTTGTTTCTCGGGAGGAGGGGACAAAGGAAATTTCTGAATGCGCTACCGGTACAAATGCTACGGTCGACTGGCAAGGCTGCTCAGCTAAATGCTTAGGGTCAGTGCTTCCCTGAAGTCCCATTTGTCCGGGGAACTCAGACATCTAATAGAACAGATGAACTGTGAAAACGTTAGGTGCGGGGGACTTCGGAGAGTCATGTCAAGCTAGATACAGTTGATCGTATTTGATCCGATCGAATTCTGTGACAGGTGAGTATGCCCCTTAATCTGTCATTTAAAGAAATCTTGAAATTCATTTGCGATTTGTTTCGTTAGAAATTAAGGAAAATCAGATCCCTAATTTAAAGAACAAGTTTTCTTTCAAGGTCAAACTGGGAGACTAGAATAAAAATCTCATAAATTAACTTGATACGTAATGCCTGTAACCAAACTCATCTACAAACATTCGGCAGAAAATTATTAACGAGGCATTTTGAAAGATATCACACAACGTAACGCTCCTGAATTGTTTTCATTACAAGTTGGGTCTTTACATTTGAATGAAAGGTAGAAAGTACTTTACATAATTCGACAAAAAATATTGTGTGCTGGCACTGAATCCAAGACTCAATGAGTGTTAAAAAATAATGATATTGATAAAATATAACAAATAAATAAAACAAATTAATTGTTTAAATTGCTCTTTGGGTATGAAAACAAAGTGTTCGCAATCTGCATATTTTAAGATCAAAAGTACAATGTTCTAAATACCTTGAATTGCATTTATGTTTTTGATTATTTTTGGTTTGAGAAGACGCTTTAGAACATTCCAATTCTTTTAAACCACATAATAGGTTATAAGTTCGTGATAGTTCTTTCTTGACAATTACTATTTGATTCGTATGCAAATAAAAATTAATTTTCATCTTCAATCTTGATTTTGTGAAATTATCCTTTCAATTTAAGTATTTACTAGCTGCGTTGCCCAACGTTGCAGTCTATCTCGAAAATAACAATTGCGTCAAGTGGCGCCTTTTCAACAATCAGGCTTAAAGAAAAATAGCGTTAGGTTCCCTCAATGTGACAAAGGGCAATTTTATAACTAAAAATTTCACTTTAGACGTCTTTGTTTTTTTTTTAATTAAAAAAATGTATCAATGTTACTGATCACTATTTCGTTTTACGGACTTTTGGAAACCCCCCCCCAGAGGGTCGACCCCCCATTTTTGGGGTCAAAATTTCTAAGTGTATTCTTTAGCATCAAATGGCGGACCTGTGTGCCAAATTTGGCGAAGAGCCGACGTAAACTGAACTTTAATATTGATAGCCCCCGTGGGGGGGTGTCAAAGCCAGGGGGGAGAATACCCATGTGAATTCCTGAGCGCCAAAGAACCTCTGTGCGCAATTGGGCAAAAATCCGACGTAAACTGTTTATTTTTATTAGAAAATTCCCTTCAAATATTGCACGCGGTCACACGTAACGGTCTAATGTCACACGTTATGCCAATAAAATATTTTTGTTGCTATTTTACGAGGTTAAAAAAAAATATATTTGTGGAATACGAACTCAGTATACGTAGACACATGCACAAAAAGTACCGTTCATTTACGTTATAAAACTTCACAGGGAATGGCAAAATAGTATGAGCTATAGCTAATTTTCAGATTCTCCGAGTCACACACGTAACGCTATATTTAAAATTTTATTCAAAAAAAATTAGTATTGTCCTACGAAAAAAAACTGCCACCTATAACCTCGTAGATATCTTCTGTTAATCCAGTAGGAACTGCTAAGAAATATAAAAATCTCATATTTGTTTTTATTGTTATTTGCAACGAAATGGTGTCAAAAAGTCACACGTAACGCTGGAATTGCCCTGCTAAAGAATGCAATTTAAACCAGATGCACTTGCTGAAAAATAAGAGGGGTGTTCAAGGTCACAAAACAAAAAGCTATTGTTTTGTGACTATTCAATAGAAAAACCATTCAATCTGACTAATAAGGAAATAGTGGTGGTTAGATGAACTTTTGAGCGGTTTGTGAGACGGCACGTCTCTTGTTACGGATTAAAAAAATCCTAGATTGATGTCGAAACAAAAAGGGTTCCAATTATAAAACACATTTCAACCATACTATGTACATTTTAAAAATAACACTGCCGAGAAAGTTGTCAAAACTGTCTTTGTATTGTCTTGGGCATTAAAAATATAGTGAAGTTTAATTCATGTCAATGAAAACCACTAAAAAAATAGCCTGTGAGAACGCGCTGTAATATTGCGACATTTGTTGTGAACTAAGCATGCGTCACATACTAATTTATTTTCAAATTACAAAAAGTACTATTGTGTAAAAAAAGTGATTGACTTTGTCTCGTTTATCATTGCAAAGTGCGTTCTCATTTAGTCGGAGAAAAAGGTTCGAAATATTTAAAGTCAAAGTATACTTATGCATTCAAATTGAAGCGGAATTAGTTTCGATTTTTGCCTCAAAAGTTTGTGCACCCGAGTGTGCTACTCCAGCGCTCGAATACGCTACTTTGCGGTGATTTACAAAATTAAACAAAAGGTAAAACAATGCTTTCCACGTGTATTTGTTGGTAAATATAGGCAGTTTGTTATGAGTATTTATTAACGCGTTCGATATGTCTTAGATTGCTTTCAGCTACAGAAATTGTTTCGTCCCTTGATAGTATTCTCGAGCTTCTCAAAATAATGTTAGTATTTCTTATTTCCTTCTAAAAAGTGAGTTGATTGGAGAATGGTTGAAAGCGTAAACACAAAACTCTGGATTAACAAACTTGAATAATGTTAAACCAGGTAAATTTTTTTTTGTTGTGTGAATTTGTAAGAATATGGTTTTTTCTTTTTTAATCCTTAATTGATTTAACTAACCATATTTTACAGCAGCATTTAGTTGGAATGGACAGTATGCAAAATATTTTTTGTAATTTATTACCGTAGAACGAAATGAAAAATGTTTAACCGAGAAAGAATTTACTTTATTGCTTACATTCTGAGCTGAAAGGTTTCGCCAAATTTGTTTAGGGTTATAGTTTTAGTATTGTGCAAGCAAAGAACCCTTGGCGAGATTTCGCCATGTCAGTTAAACCATTTTTATTTTTTATTATGAATTGAATAAAATGGTAGAAATATTACAGTTTTCGATAAGTAAAGAGAAAGAATAGTATATCAATTGAAAAGAAAACTACCACCATATATTAGTGAGAACTTTGTTGATTTGCATAGCCATGACATAATTAAATCATAACTCAGAAATAAAAACATGCGAAACAGAAAATTTTAAAATTAACTGATTCGGCAATTTGAGAAAAATAACTCAGCTACAAATGCAAAACAATTAGCGCTAGCCAGGCAAGAAGTATCTTTTGATAATAATTCGTAATGTCATATAATTAAATTATCTAGCATTGTTATTCTTGTGAGGCCACAATTATTTAGTGTTATCAAGAATTGATAAATATCGAATTCAGCATCGAGGAAATGGCTGCTTAGAACTACGAAATTTGCATTAATTTAACGTTTAGTAACGCTTCTTGAATTCTCATTTTTTTCCACGTAGGCCAGAATATCCACAAGATTTTGAAAATTAATTTGAAATGAATAAAGCGAAAAATTCATGCATACGAAGAAAATTTACTAGGCTTATGAGCATTTCTACGCTACGGCATTCGTTTGTTTTACCTTTTTCATCCGCCATTAGACAGTGACTGCAGTGCTTCCTATAGTCTGTTAGAGTTGCGAATAAACAGATTCTTAAGTTAAAAGTTGAAGGTATCCTGCTTTGTTTTGAGATACTAAGACCAGAATAAAAGATCGGCGAAGAAATAAATCTTGCCTTGCTTCCAAAAACTACTTTTAATTATGTTGCGTCTTTTTAGCAAGACTATGTTGCGTTTTCAAGGCTCACTGCTGAGATTGCTGGTCGTTAAATAGGATCAATTGCAAAATCTTGGGAACAGTTTCTTGGGAACAAATAAATGATTAGATAAGTTAAAATACAATTTGTTACGCTTCATAACCTGTGTTACTTTTATGCTTAAACACCAAGCTAAGAAAAGTAAAATATAATTTTCGAAAAAACATTCTGGTAGTCTTCATCTTTTGATTAATTAGATGAAATTAGTTTATAATACTACTATATTACACGCTACTTTTAACTGTGATCATTCTGTTGAGATTTTTCAACATTTAGTAACAGAGGTTATGAACAGGGTGGCCAGGCCTGATATTTCTCCACGATCTTGGGATTTTAATAAAAACCTTGGGTTCTTGTTTGAAAGTCTTGGGTTTTGGGCTTTAATGACAAAACTTATACGTGCATTGAATAGTTTAAAGATAAAGGGTGTTTTGGTCTGAAACATTTTTTGCCAAGCAATCTAGAATAGAGGTTTCATTATCTTGCTCTGACTGCCTCAAACGTTTGCATTTGGAAGAAAAAGATACCCACCTAAGACCCGGATGCAATTTCCGTGTACTATCTGTGCAATTGTATCAAACCATTAACTGCACTTTTCGGCAGCAGACGATTCTAACAACATTTTTTTAAAGAAATGGGTCCAAAGAAACAATGATATAATCTTAGGATTTGTTGTCAGAAATTCTACTCAATCGACCAGCTACAGTAGTAGCGATAACTAAGAATTAATAGTTACATGGTCTATTGTCTTCTAGAGAAGATCTTGGGAGTTCTAAGAACCCCCCAGTCTAGGGTTTTGCGAAAAATTCCTTACGAAAGCCCTCTGGTTACGATGAGAAAAACGCAGCTTAAACAATGTGAAGAAATCCATAACAATTTTTCTTGAGTGTTCTCAAATGGTCAATGAAATTGATTGGACATTAGTACATTTCCTTCTGTTGCTCCTCTTTTGAGAAAGTTACAGTACCATGTTACAAATTCGAGACACCCAGTTCTTTCAGGAAATCATAACGGATTGCGATTTTGAGGATTTATTACAAAAAGCCTATTTAATGTTTGAAGTCTAAATTAGCTATGAGAAATTCATAAAATTTGAAGGATTAAGTAAAATTTTAGGGGACTCCCTGTTAAGGAACATTGTTAGAATTTTATAATTTCACTTGCATTTTTCTACCCAATTTTATGATCTTGGTTTTACAATGAATTTCCTTAACCAAAATTTTTATGAGATAGTAAATTAAGTATCATTTAGTTATAAAAACTATAGACTTTAGACGAAATTCTTAAAAGTATAGCGGTTAAAATCCTGCTAATGCCTTTGATATTTTTGGGGGCGGTTGCAATTGACGACGCTGTCGATTTAACAACCAATGGAAAGATCATTCGTAGCCGGGGATGCATTTTCATTCATAAACTCATCTTTTACATAAAAAAAGATCTCTTAATGGCTCTGAAACACGTGTCCGTAATCTAATTCGGAAAATGATGAGTTATAATGTTGTTAACCGATGGATTCAAGAATTTAAAGCTTTGAAAACATATTGTAAACAGACAAATCGCTCAGTTAATTGAAAAGTGGCATAAAAATTTCATTTTTTTCAGTAAGAGTAATTCAAAAGTTTGTAATGAAACAAATTATTATTTAGGACAGTTAATATAAATTAAATTTCTCTCTTGCGGTAAGTGAGGAAAAACTACAAGTGTGTCACATTTCCACCTAAATTTTACATGCTTTATGGTGCTTTTTCATTATCTTAATTAAAAAATGCTAATTTTTGAAATATATCACTTTTCTATCAACTGAGCGAAATGCTGAATTTATGTAACTGTTTTAAGATTGCAGTTATATCCCACTCTTCCTAAACTATTGTCGGGGATGGAAACATCCAAATTCGCTTTCCTCGTTTTAATACCTTTCAGAAAAACTAACTCCCATAATTGTATCGCAAAAATTGCAACGGAACCACTTTCACCGCAGTCAGTTTATAACCCCCACCCCCTCCAACCTATTTTCAAGGTTGGCAACATTCTAATTGGCTTTCCTCGTGTCAATACTTTTCAGGAAAACTAACTCTCGTAAGTGCACCACAAAAACTGAACGAAAAACCACTTGCCCCCCAGCACAGTTATAACCACACCCCTGCCCCTCTGCACCATGTTGATAACCTCCAAATTCGTTTTCTTCGTGTCAATACCTTGCAGAAAAGCTAACTCCCGTAATTGTATTACCAAAGCTGAGCAGAAAACCACTTGCTCACTTGCCCCCCCCCCCTCAGCGCAGTTATAATCATCCCCCTGCTCCTTACCCCTTTTTCCTGGTTGGTAGCATCAAAATTCGTTTCTATCGTACCAATACCTTTCAGAAGAACTAACTCCTGTTATTGTATCACAAAAACTGAACGCAAAACCACTTGCGTTCTACAGCAGTTATAACCGTCCCCCTGCACCTTTTTCGAGGTTGGAAGCATCTAAATTCGTTTTTCTTGTGCAAATACATTTTAGAAAAAATAACTACCGTTATTACATCCCACCAACTGAACGGAAAACCACTTGCCCTCCCCGCACAATTATAACCGTCCACCTGCACCTTTTTCGGGATTGACAACATCTAAATTCGTTTTTCTTGTGCCAATAAATTTCAGGAAAACTGACTCCCTTTATTGTATTACAAACTGAACGGAAAACCACTTGCCCTTCCAGCGCAGTTATAACTGTATCCCTGCCTCTAACTCCCTGCACCTTTTTCCTGGTTGGCACATCCAAATTCGTTTTTCTCGTGCCAATACTTTTCAGAAAAACTAACTCTCGTTATTGTATCACAAAAACTGAAGGAAAAAACACTTGCCCCTCAGTGAAGTTATAACTGCTCCCAACCTCCCCCCCCCTGCACCGCTGTCAGGGTTGGCAACATCCTAATTCGTTTTCCTCTTATCAATACCTTTTAGAAAAACTAACTCCTGTAATTGTATCTCAAAAAGTGAACGGAAAATAACTTGCCCCCAAGGCAGTTATAACCACCCACCTGCCCCCCCCCCCCTTCAGTTTTCTGGGTTGGAAAAATCCCAATTCATTTTCCTGGTGTCAATCCCATTCAGAAGAGCCACCATAATTGTGTCACAAAATTATTTCAACTACCATCATTGTATCACAAATGTAACGCGGAAGCTAAATTTCGACCAATTGCTCATCCACTAACTATTATAACTACCGCGTTCTTATTTAAATAGTCGTTGTTTAAAAACCTTTTAAAATGAATTATTAACCAACTTCGAAGTGATCTTGCCGCTCAGTGTCACTTGATTCAGTGGCGTAGCAAAAATTTTTTGTTTTTTTTTGGGGGGGGGGAGGAGGTGAAAAGGCTAAAATGCACAATTTTTGGCCCCTGCACGTGTGTTCATAATTAAATATACCTTCTTTGCTTCATAGGGGAATCCCCCTTAGGCTACGGCAATTCTTGAAACCATGCGAGAAAAGTTATACAAGACTTATTTTTTCAGTACAACTCTTGAAGAAAAATAACCAAAAGAATCAACAGAAAACTGGATAAATGAAAACCTGGATAATACGGGTTGTATGAAAGAGAAATACAAATCCATAAATAACATACCTTTTTGCAAAAAACAATGTTATGTAAGAAAGTGACACGGAATTGTTTCGCACAATCGAAATTTAATCATTTTATAGTTCAACTGCAATGGTATTGGACTTATACTTCTAGCATAATTTATTGTGCGATCAAGGCAGGAGTTTTGCATTTAATCAAAATAAATAGCAAATGTTTGGCGCACTTATATTTCAGTTATCGTAATTTCAAATTATTTGAGAGAATAAAAAATTTATTTTACACTCCAAAATTTTTCTCCGGACTATCAGAGTTCCGGATGAACTGGGGCCCAGATAAACAAGGTTCGACTGTATTGATAATGAACTATTAAATGAGATGGTAGTGCTGTTTGATCGAAAATTTAATCTGTCGGTTTAAAAGCTTCCTATTTTTATTCCGTAACGTCGCAAAATTTCGATAATTTATTTCAATACATAGAATATTCCATCGAGCTCGAGAAACGTCAAATCATTAAAAAGTAGCTTTCAAGCATAACTTTAGAGTAATTTGAGTTAAATAAATATTATACAGTTCTGTCCAAACAGGCGTTCAAAAGTAGTAATATCCACTGCAAGCAAAAATCGTACTCTGATATGCAACACGAAGGGACAGCAAATGAAATTTTTTCATACTCATTTTAATTCAAGTAACACGATTCTCGAGATTTCTTAAAATATTCGTAAAAGTTATTTCATTTAAAATGTTGGAATAAGTTCATTTGATAAATTTGTAATTATTAAAGTATATTTGATAAGGGTTGCTATGGGTTATACACATTTTGTACAGGAAAACCACAATCGATTACAATTATCTACAAAAATAACAAAATTAAAAAGTTCTTTCGTACAGTCATAAAATTGTTAATACAAATTTCAAAAATGCAAAAAAAAAAAAAAAGAAAAAATTAAGACAGACGAGACCTGTGGGAAAGGATGATAGGATATGGAAAATTAAGCGAAACTGTTAGTAATTCCTATTCAAAAACGCTCCAACTTTAAGAGTTTTGATTTAGCGAAAACCTGGATTTAACGATAAAATAAGAAAGCTACTTAAAAAGTTGGTACAATGCTAAGCCTACGAAAGGATATTTCGCTTTTTAGACTAGAAAACCCCAGCAGCATTTCTGCTAGTCACAGAACTACTATTTCATTTCTCGAGCGAAACTCATCCGGTCTTGGAAAAATTTCTTTTAATATTCTGATGCAGGGGAGCCAACCCCCCCCCTCCAAGTTCAATGGCGCAAATCCCCCCCCCCCTTTCGAATTTTTCTCTCTTCCCTTTTCTATTTTTCTATTTATTTTTTAATATATATTTATGTTTAAGTATTATTACAATTATTTTATCAGAAAAATTTTGTGCTACGCCAATGACATACTACATATACACACACAAAAGAAATACATGAAATAAAATTTAAGCAGAATGAATAAAATACATTATTCAAATTAAAAATAAATCAATAAATTAAGAGTCAAATTTTAAACGCATGAAAAATCTCCCCCCCCCCCCAAAAAAAAAAAATAAAAAACTTTGGTGGCGCAATTTGCGCCATAATCCTTCCTCTCCCTGTGGACACCCCTGTTCTGAAGCCAAGTTTTAAAAAAGTAATAAATACGACGATAATAACGACGAGATTGAAAATTTTAGACCTGCACGCAGCATTCGCGCTCGAGCCCTGGCTATGGCCAAATGGCTGAATTTTTTCGGCCGGAAGTTCTCAAAATAATAACAATTATAATAACGAGGAAGCAACAATACTGCCGTTTACCTGCACACGGCAGTATCTGCAAAAAATGAGTTTTCGAGATATTTGAAGAAATGTGCGGTGGATTCCATACTAACAATAGGAAAATGTTGGAATTGCATGCTTTTTTCGGGCCTTTTTTTCAGCGGAAACCAAATAAGCGAGCTTGTACACTAAAGATAACTTACAATAGATAACAAAAAAAAAAATAAATAAATAAAAATAAAAATTTGCAGTTACTGCCCCTTACTTGCACACGGCAGAATAAATGTTAATATGAGTAAGTTGTCCAATTCCTACGAGCCCTGTTTTAACACGCTAATATCGCGGTTCCTTTCAGGTTCATTATAAGCGAATTTGACTAGTGTTGTTGTCCGCAGTTTCATCAACTTTTCAGTTGAAAATATTACCGCCATTGAAATTGCGCCCTGTATAGAAATATCCATGAATTCCTAGGTGCAAGATTTGTAGAACAAATGGACATTATCTTGTGATTTGAACAAAGAATCTCGTCTTACTAGTAACGTTCTACAAAAATATTCACGTAAACCTTAGTAAGACATGTAAGTTCACGAACATTTTCACAAGAAATGTGCTGAACCAAAGCATACAACAGCTAAAGAATTAACTATATTTTTTTTTCTAAAAAATCAATACCAAAAAAAACAGAAACAATTAAAGATACATATGTAAACTATAAAGAAGAAAATAACTTACTCATCTTTAATTTTAACTTTCATAACACAATACTTCGAAAATAATTCGCATGAACAAGATCCTAGGAACTGTAAGCAACGACAACTGATGCAACACAACGTGGAGTGCCGAAAAGCGTTGCCAGAGCCTGGATTTGCATAATCTTTCGCTGCTGAGTTGTTTAGATGCAGTGAAAATGCATTTGCTGAATTTAACTTTTTTTGATAAGTAAGATTTAATTTCCTGGGAAACATGAATAACGTAGTTTGCTTTCCATAAAAACCTAACTATTTTTTCATTTAGTTCTTTCACTAAAATATACTCACAAAGAAAAAAGAAAAGATGACACATTATGTGCGACTTAAAATTTTTGGTCGGAGGGGGGGGGGTACATTAACCCTTGCCTGTACGTAAAATACCATGCAAGGCTTAGTAATATACCCTAAATCCATGTCTCCTGGGGAGGAATTGACTTCTAATTCCCCACTTTGCTAGGCCCCTGATTATGACCATTGAACAGAAACGAATAATTTGAAATGCTGATGTGTTTGTCTGACAGTGCGAGAGTAACGATTAAGACAAAACTGAAACCGCTTAATTTTTGAAATCACGGGCACGGGGATCAAGGGTGGACCATGAACATAAAACAGCGTCAATCTTCACTTGCTGAAGGGGCACATGAGGACTCTTGGGACGTGGCCCGCCAATTCCCTCTTGCCCGCCAAAACACAAATCCTTTGAGTGAGCAGTAGAAACTCCGTCTTCTAAGCCGGAGGTCATGGGTTCGATACTCGCCTGTTCCCTGGGTATTATTCCCTTTGTATTGTAAATCTTTTCTGTGTGTGTCCGGAGGTAAGGAGCTTTGTACACAGTCCTCTATACATGTGAAGCAGTTTAGCTTCTGTATAGATTTCTATTTCTATTCCTATTCAAAAGTCACAACTGACTACAACTGTATTTATGTCGAGGTCTGCATACTAGTGCCTTGCCTCCATTATTTTATATACCGATAGATTCTGTATAGATTAAAAATATAAATAAGACAAGGTTGTTTTGACGGCTGTCACATTGAAAAGCCTACATGATGCCAACACATTCTCAAATATGTAAAAAGTTGCCACTTTAAAGCCAGGGCGAAGACAGGAATGCAATGTACCAGGGTTATGACTTCCAAAGACTTCGGTTTCGTACTTGTTATGGACTCATCAGTCTGGAATAGTCGATAACCGAGCTGGAGGCAGATGTCATCATTTTGAAGCTGAGAATGCCAGCAAACTGGTAGCTAAACTAAATTTAACACACTAGCGAGAGTCCGCACAAAAGGCGGACTCTCGCTCGGTTCAACTCGGCATTTGATGACAAAGCTTAGGTGATAAGCGATGGCGAAAAATAAGTGGAAAAATTGTAAAATAAAACCCGAAAAAAAAAAATAGATCGGTTTTGATGATTTCCGAACTATTTTAGTGGAGAATATCCCCATGAGTCATTTAGCTTGCTCCAAATGCTTTTGAAGCTTTTATTAAGTGCTTTTGAACTTAGTACCTCTATAGATCCTCGGAAGAGTATTAATGGCTAATAACACTGGTCAACAGGGTTTATGTTCCTCATTGAGTAAGTGGTGACTTTTATATTTTAGGGGGTGCTGAAAAAGAATATGACAATAAAAATATTCCATCACCCACAGATATTTGAAAAATCCAAAATCTTTAAAATCTCAATTTAATAACATTTATTCAATACATGTGCAATATTTTTGTCATTTACCATTTTATAAACAATTAAAAAGCCTAAAATTTACATTAAACACTATATATATAAATATATATATATATATATATATATATATATATATATATATATATATATATATATATATATATATATATATATATATATATATATATATATATATATTTATATATATAAAGTTGTTGAAGAATGAAAGAGATTTTTGATGAAAGATACAATTATATTTAAAAATATTTCCTAAATTTCATACATTATGTAGCTGTAAATGCCTTAACTGCGGATGCATTATTATTGGCACTAACACTAACTTAAATAGGATATAAGATTCTAACAGTACTCCCGAGCATATTAGGAGTAAACCGTCCATGATATTCCGCTTAAATTGTACAAATATCAAATTAGTAGTAGGGGCCGTAGTAGCCCGGTCGGTAGAGTGTCGGATTCGGGGCCGGAGGGTCCTGAGTTTGAACCTCGATGGTCGAAGATCCACCGTCGTCATTAAAAGGGACTGGGCGACGTTAAATATGCTCGTGGTCTCAATGTCCTCCAAGTGAAACGATACCTCTGGGGGTGCTAGCACCAGGTAGCTATTAGCTCCTGGTCTAGTTCTAAATTCTCATTAACTCTTCGATCCGGTGATGGTGCTGCCATCTATCGGTATAAAAACTAATGCAGGCAAGGCACTTAGTATGCAGTCCTCGACATAAATACAGTTGTAGTCAGTTGTGACTCGAAATCGAAATCGATCCTCGTAGTAGCGCTTCCATGCTCGTCGCTTACAACTCCCATACTTTCAGGGGGGAAAATTCAGTGACATTGAACATCCTAATTTTTTATAACTTTGTTACATGTCTTAAATAAAATTTTTCATAATTAGGACTTTTATTATTTTTTATGAACTGTGTCACAACATTTTTAAAATCAATCCATGATGTTTTTCCTAAATCATTTGAACTAGTTTCAAAATTTTTGTCCTTCATAAGCTTTCTTATGTGTGGTTCAATGAAAATACCCTCCTTAATTTTTGCATAAATGAGTGGTGGGAACTGTTTCTACAAATATTAAAACCCACAACCTTTTTATCCATTGATTTAATGAAATTCTTCATCAATCTCAACTTTTGTGTAAAGGTGGGGGAATATGTTTTTAAAAAAATGATTAGAGGAGCGCAGAAATTTGCATTTTTTTTCACCTGCAATACATTGTTTGTGCTCTGGCCATTTCTTTTCTGATATAATGTTCATGTATTGCAATGCTGTTCCACTCACACAGAAAATAACAGTATATTGTATCATCAAGTTGCAGACTGAGACCGGTAACTGCTTTAAAAAATTGCGCATATGCTTCAATTATAATGTGAATATTCAATTTCATAAATCAATATCTTCATATTTTCGTAGGGTTCTTTCATTATGCAAGAATAAGCTATGGGAACCGGTGAAAAAGCATTTCCACGCGCCGAAAGACAACTTCAATTACCGTGATCTTGCATGAAGCTGAAATGATATGGAGCGCTTAGCCCCATCTGCTCAAGATCGCATATATAAAACTTATGAAAGTGAATTTGGTTTTTACTCTCTTCTTAAATGTTCTATCGCTGTAATGAGTAAAAAAATATGTGTCTATAGATCAAATGCATCTATAGTAAAAAAATATAGTAAACTTTTAACTGCTATATAGTACAGTAAAAATAGGGTTCAGACCCAAACATCCAAAAAAAAAAAAAAAAAAAGCTAAACCTGGTGCAAATTGTTTATTACCCTCCCAATAAGAACAGGTAAAAAGTCCCACCCCATTGTGCATCGGGTTTTGGAATGGGGGGCATCTAAAAATTGCTGTTTTGGGTATTTTTCCAGAATTTTTAGAGTAAATTTAAAGTGAGAATATTAAGTTTTACTAAATTTAAAAGCATGAAATTAAAGGTGTTTGACCCCCAAGAGGGATGACATAACCCACCAATGCTACAGAGCCCCCCCCCTATCCCCGTAAAACGAAGCAGTACCCCCGAACCCCCCTCCATACATTTCATATGGAAACATTATTTTATGCTAAGTTAAAGTTAGAAATCGAGTGTGTCCATCTTCCAAGATTGATGGTGCATCTCCTCTCAAAGCTACAGCACCCCCCCCCCCTTCCGCCAAATAAAATAAATCCTCCCCCCCTCCCCTTTTATTTCAAGTAGAAGTATTATTTCATGCAAATCAAAAATGCATTAAATCAGGACTGTCCACCCCATCAGAACAGTAGCTCACCTCCCAAAACGAAATTATATACTAAAATATTATCCTTCCCCCCACACCCTTTAATGGTGCACATTTGATTAAATGGCCAGAAAAATTACGCTGAACTGTTTTTTGCTTTTAAATGATTTCTCCTAAGCTTGTAACAAAAAGTCTTCGTTATCAAGATGCTTTTAGGAATCTAGATCCTCAGCAAAATCGTTATTGTTGCAGCTATGTCTAACACAGTTTGTGCATATAATTCAGCACTTCTGTCCACTTTCAGACTTTTCAAACATTCACTATATCCAATGAACGCCTCAGAGCAAGCACAAGATTTGAGACGCAGAAAGTCTTCTAGAGCAGAAGGCTTGACTGTTGTAAGAGGACGCAGATTATATTTGTGTGGTGCTTTCTTTGCACCCATCAAAAATGACACTAGCTTTCCCATACTTACAAATTACCTATACACTGCATTGCTGGCTTATTTCCTTGAAGCTTGATCATTACCAAAAATATGATCAATCAGGTATCTTCCATCTATTACATATGAGCCAGTGAGAAGCAAAGGGATGCAAGTGGCAAAATTAAAAATTTGGAGATAACCAGTACAAATGGTTGATGAACCTCTCATCTATCTTGAGGCAAGAGATGGTACTAGTAGACCTGGTAGTTGCTTCTATACAGCAAGATTTAGAAAAGAAAATCAATGAAAGCCTACCTAGGATCTTATCTTTATTCGCGTTTTATTCAAAACTTGAAAATGTCCACTTGCATCTCTTTGCTTCTCACTGCCTCATATATGACACCAACTGTTCGTTCTGTGATGGTGGATGAACCTTTTGCTTCAAATAATAGCACTATAACAATACAAGATTTCTTTCCTTCTGAAACCAGATTCATCGAATACTGATGGAGATTCAGCGCATAACTCGTATCAGTTTTTAACAATTTGTTATTCCATCTTTACTGTTCATACCATTCGGTGTAAAAGATGGTTTGGTCTTACACATCTTTACAGATAGTAAGTATTCTCGTAACATAAGCTAAAGACATAACTGTTTACCTCCTTTACAAAGGAATGCCACAAAATTGTTTTTATTCAATATCCTTTGATGTTACTACTCGAACGTGAAAGGTCTCATCGCAACTCACCTTATCATCAGCGAGCAATACCACTACCAACTTAAGAGGGAAGAAACTTCTGGGGGCTTTAGAAACGGATTGTGATTTCCAAATTGGGAGACAAATGGTGTAAATATTTAGCATTCTATTGTTGTATTGCTCATTGCTCTCATCAAGAATCATTACAGGTTCTAGACCACCTGAACTTGTCACTGCGTTAGATCGTTGGATAGCTGATGTTTTAGATGATGTTTGATGCGATCAAAGTTTTTTTATCGCATAATGTACTCAAAAGTTTCAGATAGTGTTGAAAGTAGATGTCTGCATATTTAGCATAATTCACATAACCAGCTGCGTAAAAGAGAGGTAGCTCGGTGTTTGCAAATGAGAACCCCCACCGACTTAGAGGGTGCAGAATTGCAGCATTGCCCGTCTCACTATTGGCAATTTCGGTTTGTCCCCCCTTTCGGTGATGGCAAAAGATTGTAGAATAGTTGAAGTTTGTTAATCAAGAAGAAGTAGGGAAACTTTGGTCAATTTGGACTTTTTTTATGCAGCACAGGAATTTTGTTTTCCAGCGCTCTAAACAGTTTAATAACTCCAGTCACAGATAATTTGGTTACTGAGCTCGCTTAGATCTTTTAGAATTATCATTCTGACATTACCATATCATTGTGTGGCATTTTGTACTTTGGAAAAGTTGAAATCAGGCAAATTTTTTCGTGAACTTCACTGCAATATTTGATTTTAGAATTTAAATTCAGGGTCCTCCCCCCCCCAAAAAAAAAAGGCGATGGCGCACCCCTTAAGTGTGACGGAGTATTCATCCAGAATAAAAGCCCTCAAAAAAGAAAGAAATATCCCTTGAGAAAACTGCCTTAAAAATTCCAATGACGAAAAGCTGCTCTATGAACCCCCCCATCCCCCCACCTGTGCACCCCTGTTAATTAGAATTTTTTTCTGTGAGAGTTTATTATTTTACTACTATAAAGTATTTTCTGCGAGGTTTGAGAATTTTTTTTTTAAGTAATAGAAATTATTTTTATTTAGATAGAGGATTATTTCGTTCCACCCTTCCCCCCAAAAATCGACGCGCAAAGTGCTGGGACTTTTTACCCCTTCTTGCTGGAAGGGTAAGAAGTAATTTGCAACAGGTTTCACCTTTTTTTTTGGATGTTTGGGTTTGGCCATTTTTTGGCCTAATTTTACTGTACTAATAAGACAGCAACAAAATCCAATTTCTTAAAATTGGAGTGTGATATAAAAGTTTTGCACACATTTTCTTTTTCAGCACTTTGAAATCTATAAGAAACGCCCAAAGAACATTGATGAACAGAAAATTCGTTAAAATTTGTTTTTCAGTGTAATGCTCCCTTTCCCTCCAAATGAAAATAATAGCTGATAAACTGTTAAAAACGAAAAATAATTGGCGAGTGCTAATTCTAAAAAAAATGGGTTGTGATGAGGTGGTCATATTTGGATTCAGGGGATCAGTTTACATAAAAATGTAAACGAGTCATGTCAGATGTATTTTGAAGGTATTTTTTGTCGCACAGTGTTGTTAATACGAAACCAAATATTTTATTTCCATTTTAAAATTATCTTAGAAGTTAGTACGATGAGTACATTGGAGCAGTCTTAAGACGGTAAATAATGTATGACAATTGTAATATATAACAATGGAGAAAAATGAATATTTCATTTCGTATGATTGAAGCGTACATTAAAAGAAAAGAGCTCAAGCTATAATCATTCACTTGTGTTTTCGTAAATCTTAGGGAGGAGGGGGAGTAAAGTTTTCAATGTCAAAAAATTGACATCTTTTACGATTTTGTTTAAGAAAATAATTTAATATAACTAATTAAAACCTTTTGTGTATTACTATGTATGTTTAAAAATGTTCTATACATTTTTGTTAAAAAAATATCCACAGAAAAGGCGGTGACAGAGCTTTTCCTGGAGCACCTTGAGAGAAAGATGATTTGCGGTGTTCACTGTATCTCAGCTGACATTTATCTGAAATCAAATTCTATTTGAATTTGCTTAAAGTATTAATTAAACCTCTCTCTTACGTTCTCTGATCTTTTTTTTTTCTTTTTTTGATTTTAAAGTTTTTGGCGCCCATTTGTAGTTAAAAGTGCTATTTTTCACGAAGCCTTCCGCTATTTTGTTAATAAAAAAACTCATTAAAAAACAAAAAATTCAAACGCAACTTAAGGGGGGGGGGGTTATATGCAGAATGTGTCTACTAACTTTGAAATGAATCGGTCAATTGGTAATAAAATGGAAGTGAATAGACTGTGAAAAAGTGGTTTTGAGACGTTTAAAGTTTTAGAAGCTAAAAAGCATCAATTTCAGCTCTATAGAGTACATTCCCTGTAGCAGCTGCAATCTCCTCAGCTTCTTCTTTTTTCATTATTTATTTATAGTATATTTAACGAACTCCAAGCAAGCAGCACTGACATTCTGAGCGTCTGCAGCTGTCAGAACTGAAGCATTCTTGGACAGCTGAGGAGCTACAGTTTGAAGGAGCGGATACTGAATATTGTCGTTTTTCAGCAGTCGGCACTTAGCTCTTCCCCCCAACACGTGGTATCGAACGATTCTATAACCGTATTTTGGGGATGAGGCTTCAAACCAACATTGTGAAAGGTTGCTAGTTGGCCATCGTTTTCACGCTTGAAGAAGACGAACGTTCTATAATTTTCTGAAGGTCCTCTCCCGCCTTCCTTCCCGAAAAAAAGTCTGATACAAAGACAATTGTTCAACTTAAAAGTATTTTTAGATTTGCAATGTATTCCTACACGTTTCGGATTAATTTATCATTGATTTTGCAAAGGAAATCCTAAACTTTCTGTTTTTCACACTAACTTAACATTTTCTGCAATCACAGTGAACAGTTACAGGTGATATTGGGACGAAAAATTTTCGTTCTATTCTGCTGAAACTTTCACAGAACTCAAACATGGGTTTTTCACACATTTTCTAATTATAAATTTCTAATCGCATTTTGTTAACGTCGCTGGTCAACCATTTCTCACCTTATTTTCGATCCAATTTTCTTCTTTAAAGCGTGTTTTAAGTATTACACAGTAGTATGGGATAAAAATGGATTAATTTTGCAATATTTCGAACTGTTTTATTTCGAATATAATGAAGAATTAATACATTTTCAAATTTAGTTTGTTGTTACTTTGGGAGTTCGAGCCATTTTTAACATAATACGTAAAATTTGTGGAGTAAACAAGCAAAAATTAATGCCAAACGATTTTTTAACTATCACCGCAATGTAAAAATAATAAAAAAAGAAGACGACAGACGACTGCTTTAATTAAAAATTTTTCGGAAAATGTTTCGGTGCACGACTTTTATGGCGTGTTCATTCTCTGTCTTCTCATTTTTGATAAATTTTAAACAGTCAATATTTTATAAAAAATGCTGGGTTGATGTATTTTGAATTACGTAGAGACGGTATGAAAAAGTATTGGAGTACATCAATTCCAGTGTACTTATTTTTACCACACACTTTTAAAGCGTAAGAACAAAACGATTTCAGATTACTAGGTGACCCATGTGAAAATTTGCACTTGATAGTGGTAATTTAAAAATATGATTTTTTTAGCAACAAATTATCGAGAAATAGTTAAAGCTTGACCACGGAGAGATGGCTGATGACCTTGAAGCGGAAATATCATTTCTATCATTTCTAATAGGTTGTTTGTTATTATTTTGCCATAGATAGGATCAGAGAAAACGCGCCGCGACCGACTAGGCATTTTCTTACTGATTCTACCGATTACAAATCTTATATAAATCATGTTTCCGCTTCAAATTTCCGCTTCAAAGTCATCCGCCGTCTTTCCGTGGTCAATGATTAAGCTTTACAATGTGAATTTTTGAAATAAGCGAGCTCGTACAGTAAAGCAAATGTACAACGGATGACAAAAATGAAAAAAAAAAAAAAAATCTGTTACTACCTTTTACCTGTCCACGGCAGAATTTATAACTTAGTTCTTAGTTGGCATTCGCAATTTTATAAGGAAATATCGCCTTAAAATTAGTTCACGGACGTATTTGAAATAGTTGTTTAAGTAATGGGAAAAAACTTGTAAAGCATTAAAAATAAGCATAAATTAGAGTAGTCGTGGAAAGCTAAAACGTAGTATCTGTTTTTGTTTGTTTGTTTTTTTTTTTAGCAATCACGAATTGTTTATTATCTTCACCTGACCAGAGTTGATGTTGCTTTGATTTTTCAGATTTTCATAACGACGAGAATAAGCTAACTCGTTGCTTAAATATTTATTAATACAAATCATCGTCGTCATGGTTACAAATCGCGTGCGCTCATTCAAGGCTGAACTTAAGCACATCTTACTTTTAAAAAGAGGGACGGGGTACCCATCGAGACTCCCCGCCCGTAAAATTACGTTTTTTCAGAAAAAAAACATAAACGTACTTGACCTTTAAAACTAACACTTCATCGAAATACAAAATTTTCAGAACTGCCAAGCCATCATTAAAGTTCGATAAGAAATAAAAATACATAACATTATACGCCATTAATAATCTTTATGACAAGTGATATCGGCCATGAAATCTTTACTATTATTTTTGCATCCTAATCACCTTTTTTTTTTTCCTGATATGCATCATACTTCCTATTCCAGAAAATCCTCCGTCATAATATAACGGGTGCATATTTCTTGGCCATTTAAATTCCATTCTATTTGCAAAAACAAGAAACTCAACGAGGAGAATCTTATCGCAATTCGTGATTGCAAAAAACATAAGTTGCATTCAAAACGCCAAAATTCAAATGAATGCTGGGTGCAGTTCATTTTTATTTGAAAGATGTTCATTTTTGCATTTTTCTCAGCTATTGTATTTTAGCTTTATTGTGCAAGCTTGCTTAGTATGTTTACGTCGGAAATAAAGCATGAAAAAAAAAGTTACAATTCCAACATTTTCCTATTGTTAGCATGGAATACAAAACGCGTTTCTTAAAAAAAGCTCAAAAACCTATTTCTGCAGATACTGCGCTTTACTTTCCCTGGCAGTGCTAGTCTCATCCCTCATATACTAAAAAGAACATTTGCAAAAGCGTTACGCATTTCGTTTGTAATGAATGTTGTGTTTGAGCAGTTTTAATTTCAATCAAATAAGATAGTTGTAAAGCGTTTTTCTTTTTTGAACTACCTTCTAACATCCATAATAGTTGCTAGAAGATGCGACCTGTTGCATGAAATGGTTTAGGCTTTTTGTAAATATAACACCGAGTAACGTTATCCCAAACATGATGTGTGATAAAATGAAACTTTCGATCTACATCAGCGTGTTAATTCGTGAACAGTGTTTGGTATTCTAGTTAAGTTGCGCCATTTTGAATTTGAGACACAGTTAACAAGCAGCTCACTCTCCGCTGGTCCTTTTGAGATTTAATGAAACCGCTCCTTCGGTGATTGCATTTTATTTAAAATTTCATTGCCATTCGCTGTCGTTTTTCCTCCTGATATAGGAAACGACCATTGATAGTTCAATATAATTGAACTGCAAAGCAAAATTTCGCAGAAGTCGCAAAACAATGATTTTGTGTTGAACTATTTGAATGATTAAAGTAGTTTTTTTTTTTTTTTTTTTTTGTTACATTATCGAAAACAGTGTACGCTTTAACAGAGTAAAACAGTACATTTGAAGGAAAAGGATCATTATAGTTTTCTCACACGAGTCCTCGAAATTCATTTAAAACTTGTGTGGTTTTGTTCTAGAACGGCAATATTTTACGTTGCACGCGTTTTTAAATGAAACAAAAATACAGGTTTTATTTTACCTTTCACTATTTTGTTACGCATTGAGTTATGGGTTAACTTAATGGTTATGCAAATGCAGAACAATATTCCTCGCCCCGTTTACTGTTTTCATTAAAAATCTTCCATGTATATCTGTGATGCCCTAGCTGGCGATCACGGCAAGATGCCTTCATAGAAGACTTCAAAAGTCTTCAAAAAAGGTCTCATGTCGATGATATAGGGTAGGTGGGGGTAAAGCCCCGCACCGGATAAAAACACGCACCGTTTTTTTTACTTGACCACCTCGGAGTGAGAAGTTTACCTCCAGGTGGTAAGTTTGTCCTAGTAAAATCTATTGTGTCATGAAATTTTGTCCTTACCAGGCACACCCGGCACGAGAAAAAGAGGTAAGTCTGTTTTTTTACTACTTTGATCTAACTTTTCTAGAGTATTATTTGAACATTGGAAAATGTAGGATTTGAAAAGAAGAATCAAGGATTTACTCGTCGATACCTATGCATTAAAGCTTCATCTTTGAGTAAAAATAGTTATTCTAATGCCTGTTTGAAAACAACAGTGCGCGTTTTTCAGATAATTGCAAGATGGGGAAAATCCCCGCAGACGTTTTGTGGTAAATCTCCGAATCTCAAAAAGTGTGGAGATTTTCCTCACTACAGGCTTAAAATTGTAATTTTTGAAATGTTATTGGCATTTTTGTTTAGCACGTGTTTTGTGCAGTTTATTCTACTTAAAAAATAAATTGTCGGTGGACATTTATTCATAAATATTCAATATGGATAGGATGTTTATGTGTAAAACCTTACGTCCATTTCAATTCAAATATGATTCCAATAGTATAATATAATTTCCTTTTTTTTATTTACGTATTATGTTTTTTTTCCTCTACTACTAATAAAAGTAAACAATTTAAACCTTGGGAAATGTCAAGCTTAATGACGCACTTAGTTAGTCACCGCCGTTCCTGCGTTTTGTATGGTAGACATTAAAAATCGATTCAAAAAGATCGGATGATCCATGAGTTTCAAAGAAAAAAGATTTTCCTTCTCTTAGAGTGAAGGGAAAACCCCAAAGCTTATTCCTGCTCAATGAGATCAATCTAACTCCAGTATGCCAAAAAGGAGAAGGCCATGTAAAAGTTTTTTATTCATTTATTTATTTTGTAAAAAATATTTCAAATCCCAGCAAATTTACTGCAACACAGAGTCATTCATTGTAAATGAAGACATGATTTGAAAAATTGTCGTAACCTCACAGGACAGCATGCACAAGGCAATGACTGTTTTAGGAGACTCAACTGGGTAAGCTATTTGCTATGTAAGGACCTATAGTTGCAGCAAAACTAACCAGGCAGCGTCATAATGCTGTGATAAGGATCAAGAGAGATTTTAATATGCAACCGGGTTACGTTCGTTCCAACTATCCTGAGCTTAGCTTCAGTCAATTAACTTATTTTCATAATGCGGCTGGCTGTCTTATTTTCCCACGTAACTGAATCTTTTTTTTTTTTTTTTTTTTTTTTTGTGGAGACGAAAGTATTTTTGTAGCAGTTTTTAAAAAATCATGTTCAATTTTATAAGATACTAGCTGTACCCGACGCGCGTTGCTACATCAACAAAAAAATACATCATTATACTGATTTTCATGACAATCGGTTGAACGGGGCAGAAGTTGCTACTCTGCAGTAACACCTGGTGGCATATGTAATTTTAACTTTCTAGAGACTCATCCAGTCTTTCTTCGGAACGAATCATTTTGTTTCAAAACTCGAATGTGCAGGAAACATCTAAAAAGTCGATTTAGATTAAAATTCTCCAAAGAAAATTTTTTCTTGTTCTTCTCAAATTGCACAGATAAGTTCGTGAATTTGGAATGTTACTTTCCTTTTAGGTGTGACGATTTACATGTACAGCAAGAGGAATGAGTTTTTTTCATCGCAGTTAATTTAAAAGTGTCTCTTCTGCAATCTCTATTCGTTGATTAAATCTTTCTTCTGAAAATTTATTCGATGTTTTGACAACTGGAACGAGAACATAACTTTTGTAAACATTTACAATAAGTTTATGATTTTGTTTTCTTTAACAGGATTATGTTTCCCGCAGGTCCCAGACTGTTTTAATTTTACGTTGTTACAGACGACTCGTGTTTTGCATTTATGAGAACTATTTCGCAATAGACTTAAAGTCAGAAGTTTTTGCTTTGCAAATCTTCATACGTTGAAGGGATTAATATGAAATTTTTATAAGGAGATTCTCTGATAAAATTTCTTTGCATGCAAGAATGAAATTCATAAAAGACATTTATTCGAACATAATTAGTTTGCTAAGTGTTTTTGATCGCGATAAAAATGATTTTTATTGCAATGTAACAGAGGCTAGATTTTTTTCTTCTTTATTGATGGTTTTGGGTATATACAGATGCAAAACTTGGCTGAATATAACAACGGCATTTTTAAGTTTAAAAAAGTTCAATTGGATGATTTATTTTTACATTATTTCGGAGACTTTCCTTGAATTTAAAGCAAGTGCAAGCTGTTAACAAATTATTTATAAATAATTGGGTATTCTGTTTTCTGTGAAAAGCATGAGCGTGGTGCAAATCATCCTAACTTTGTTTCAAGTCATTGAAGATTCCATATAATCAACGAAAGCGGATTCAGCTTACCTTAATGAAAATGGTAGCGGCACTTGTGACTGGCGTGCTTGATGAGTTGACTGTCGGGTGCAGGATGCTGGTTGATTCGATCACTTTTCTACCATCATGATCTTCCGTTCAAATTTTGATTCCACTAAATTGCCCTGTGTGTAGAAGGCCTTAAAAAAGAAGTTAGTGCAAATATTAGAACTGAGCTCTAATTTACCACGTTGGTAGTACTAACTTATTAAAGGTTTACACTATATTGTACGTAATACTAACTTACTCTTTTTTTCTTTTATTTAACTTATTCAGTTACAACTTTTAAAGGTCAGCAAACTGCCCCCCCCCCCCTAGCTGGTACAAACTAGAATAATTTTGCTAAGAAATGTAGGAGCTAGTAGTATCATTTTTTCTGACACTATAGGATGAACGACATCCATGTTAATACGGATCTGAATTCGATGTCAATTAACAATTAAATTTGCTAAAACCACATAGAAACTTCAACTAACGATTGAGGGAGGGGGCATGAAGCATCCAGAATGAAATTAGCATCAAACTTTGATAGATAAATTAATCAGTTTGAATTCATTGGCAAAATCCCACCATGACTGACAACAACTTTAATCACTTCAAATGCGACAGCAAAATAATGTTACGGCCATTAATCCTGATAAAAATTTCGAAAAAGTACCTTTAAAGCATAAAAATGCCAATATAACTATATGTTACCAAATTATAAATCAAAGATTTATTCAAGAATATTTTCTTCAAAAATTCTCAGCAACGAACTTTGTCCGGCAAACACCTCTGTTTTCTATCCTCGGATCACGCAACCCTGAAAAACACAATCCAACTAGATCCACGATTCGTTGTTATCTGTTTCTGGCAAAAGAAGCGTTGCTCCTTTTTGCTTGGAATTTATTTTGATTAGTTTCACATTGCACTCTTAAATGCACTTTCTAGCCCCTCGTTAACTTTGCTCTTAACAAATCGAGGATTTCTCGATTTTAGCTTATCTCATCGCTTTCTAAGCAACATTTGCTTTCAATTCTGTAAATTGAATAGCCCCCTCACTCTAAAACTCTAGGACAGTTTACATTTTTCTTTAATAAGTTTAAAATAAAAATCTGCTTCAGTTTTACATTTTCAGTTACTATTCAGTTACTAATAGCAATTTAATGGTCCCCATCAAGTCCTGTTTCAGAAGAACTTTCGCACCATCTTATATGATGGAAACATTTCATCAACTCTTTTTTTTACAGCAATCGAGTTTTTACTAAATTCAACCCCCCTGATTCAAATACGATTTTTTTAGACACGAGTTCATTTGCAGCCTTTCCAAAATCACCACAGAATTTCAAATTTTTTGCCTCTCTTTTGGCGGCATCCGCATGTCGAATGAGAATTAGGTTTTAATTCCGACTGTGACGATCGAAACTGAAATCTTTCATCTCCGCTAAGGGGGCTGCCGATAGTGTCACACTTTCTTCGACGAATTTGACCTTCCTCTCTCTGTGTCATAAAGTGACCCACTTCGCCTTACCCCTTTCCAACTCTTTTCACGTGTCACGCTGTTTTTCAGAAGCATATCGTTACAAAACAATGCGGGAAATCACGCTTCAAGTTAACCCCTCACCCCCCTTGTCACATGTTCATGAACCCCCTCCCTTTTTTTTTGAGCGTGACCTCATTTGTGGACAGTACGTAAATAAATTTATTCCCCTGCAGTGAACTATCGCATAAATGTAGCATTTAGAGCTAAACTAGATCATCTGCGTTTGGACTAATCTACTCAATCACTGAACATTGGAAATAGCAACGAACCGTTATGTATATAGATAAAGCAGTTACAGTTATTCAGAGGTAAAGTTGATTAAGTCCATTTCGGTTTTTTCCGTTTTTTTTCGGAAATTTTCCGTTTTTTTTCCGACTGTTTTCATCTCTATTCAGAAGTAAAGTTGATTCAGTCCATTTCGACTCATTCCACTTTGTCTCTGAACGTAATACATTTTTGCAAAGAAAGATACGTATATAGATGAAGCATTCAGAGGTAAAAGGGATCAAGTCCATTTTGAGATAATCCACTTTGTCTGTGAAGGTAGTACATTATTGTAACGAAACGTTACGTGAATGAATGAAAAATTTATAGCTTAACGGGATCAATTCCATTTGAACAAATCTACTTTAGCACTGATTGTTGAAGATGGCACCGAAACGTTACGTGCATAAATGAAGCGTTCGGAGTTAAAGTGAATCAAGTCCATTTCGACTTACTCCACTTTGGCTCTAAAAGAAATAAATTTTTGCAAGTCAACGTTACGTAGATAAATGAATCATTCTGAGGAAAAGTGGATAAAGTCCAATTCGGCTTACCCAACTTTGGCTTTGAACGTAGTACATTTCCACAAAACTGTTGCGTTCATAAAAGAAGCCTTGAGATCGAAAGTGGATCAAGTGAAATTCTACATGGTTTACTTTAGCTCTAAACGTAAGAAATTTTGACAAGAAATGTTATGTTCATAAAAGAAGCATTTAGAGCTAAACATGATCAATTTCATTTCGACTTACTTCACTTTGGCTCTGAACCAAGCACATTTATTGAACGAACGGAAATGAAGCTTTTAGAGCAAAGTGGATCAATTCTAAATCGACATAGTCCACTTTGGTCCTTTTTGGCAATGTGACGACACATTCATAAATGCGGCATTTAGAGCTAAACTGGATAAGATGCATTTGAACTAATCTTCTTTAATATTGAACATTGAGAATGGCAACGAAGCATTGCGTACATTAATAAAGCATTCAGAGGAAAGTTGATCAAGTCCATTTTGACTCACACCACTTTGGCTCTGAAAAAGTAAATTTTTGCAATAAAACGTTACGCTAATAAAACAAGAACTCAAAGCTATACTGGATCAAGTTAATTTTGAATTACTCTACTTTATCTCTGAACGCAGCACATTTTTGTTACGAAACGCTACGTACGTAAATGAAGCTTTCAGACCACAATGGATCAATTCCAAATCGACGTAGCCCACTTAGGCTCTGAACGTATTTGATTTTTGCAAAGAGATGTCATAAATGAGGTATTTAGAGCTAAACTTGATCAATTGCGTTTGAACTAATCTACTTAAGCACTGAACATTGGAAATGGCAACGAACCGTTACGAGTACAGAAGAAGCATTTATAGCTATTCAGAGTTGAAGTATATCAAGTCTACTTTTCGACTTATCCACTTTCGCTCTGAAAGTAGTACATTTTTGAAACCAAACATTACGTGCATAATTAAAGCATTCAGAGCTAAACTGAATCAAGTCTATTTGGAAAAAAATAAGTTTGGCTCTGAACGTAGTACACTTTTGCAACTAGTACAACGTACTCTGCACTATAGCTTAACTGGATCAATTCCATTTGGTCTACTTTAGCACTGAACGCTGAAGGTGGCAACGAAAGGTTACGTGCATAAATGAAGCATTCAGAGTTAAAGTGGATCAAGTCCATTTCGACTTACTCCACTTTGGCTGTGAAAAAACTAATTTTTTTCAAGGCAACGTTAGATAGATAAATGAAGTATTCTGAGGAAAAGTGGCTCAAGTCAATTTCGAGTTGCTCAACTTTGGCTTTGAACGTAGTACATTTCCACAAAGAGATGTCGCGTTTATATATAAAACCTTAAGATCGAAAGTGGATCAAGTCAAATTCGGCAGAATTTACATTAGCTCTAAACGTAATAAATTTTCTTTCATAGAAGCATTCAGAGCTAAATACCACTTTGACACACTGCACTTTGGCTCTCATCGCATTAATTAGATTTTTTACATCTTAAATTCAAATTGTGTTTTCTTTTTTCTTTCTTTCTTTTTTTTTTTGGCAAGCTCGGATTGCGATATGACTGTATTTGTTGGATTTCCAGTTTCTACAAATGACTGTTATCGCAATCAGATTTGTGAAAAACATAATTTTAATTCAAGATGTAAAAATTCAAATGAATTTAATCGGCTGATTATGTTGTCTGTTGAAGCATGTTTTTGTCGAAAGAAGGCTGGGTAAAGTGGAAAGGATCTGGTTTGAATGAAGTAGATTCCGGATATATGGACGAGGACGAGGAGTCGGAATAGTCACCGCCCAGGAAGAACACCCGCGCGCAGAGGCCCATGTACCTGAAAAAGCGGTCAAGTAAAAATAATAAACAATCGTGAAATGGCTTAAGCACTATGTTCTAAAAAAATGTGTGTATTATTTACTCTTATGAACCCTCAGCACGAAAACAGACGCTTGACAAAATGTCACCAAAGTATTGCTAGAAAAGGAGATTCTTTTTCAAAGCTGAAAACTTCGTGAAACGACGCAGACTGACTCGTCGTCATTACGTATTTTTACTATTCATAAGTGGATAAATAGTATGAAAAGAATGTAAAACACAAAAGATGTCAAAAATCACACCAAAAGCGACAGGAAAAGCTGAATCTTATGCTCAGGAATTTTGCTAGAAATCTTTTCTCAGAGACTGATGTCGGGACTTCAGAACCTTTTCCTTAGGAATTTATAATCAAATGTGAAACAAGTCTTGTTCTGGCTCTATATACCAGAGCTGTTAGGAAAAGTATACGATCATTTTTTTGTTTGGAAACCTGTGCACATAAACCTAGCGCGCTCTCACGAGTCAGGTTTGAGCTCCTCGGCGCATTAGTGAATTCCTTCCCCGTCTGTCGATACCATCAGTAACTGATGAACAGAATTTGATTCAGTCAGTGTGTATAGCTCTATACGCATTTTTAAATTCATAGTAAAATGACGAAAGGACTGAAGCAGTACTTACCTTTCAATTGTCTTTTTAGTTTGGGGAACAACCAGAAGTTGCATGGGACCATATCGGGAGAGTAAGAAGCTTATTGAACTTCAGAAGTCTAGTTTTGAGCCGAAATAATTAAATAAATTATAAGAAATGTGCTGAGAAATCGTCACTGAAAGCCACTTGCATCTTTCGAATGGTTTATACTTGTTTGTCACCAAGTTTCTGGCAAAATTTGATGCAATAGTACTGCTTTAGTCAGTCCGTCCATTTTCCTTATGATAGAATATCATACGAAAGCCCTGCTCACTTCCTCAGATCGCGCATGAGCAGAAAATTTTAAAGTCGCTCATTTAGGCTCGCTTGTTTTATTACCATCAGGTTTTCGCAAAAAAAACGTAATAAAATCGGATAATTTGCTGAGCAAACCTCGGATATTCAATTTGACATTACAGACTGGATCTGATAACAGGACGACTAACGTTTGACGGATTCATTTCTCTTTGGTGAAAAGCAGAATGAACTCTCATATGGACACAAAGCCTACATCGTTATTGGGAGAGCAAACCTGCTTTTTACAATCTATTTTTTTTTCTTCTTTCTTCTTCTTAGGTTAATGCTTTGGGTTTATTTGGATGAGGACTGCAGTCTTAGGAGATGTTTTGCCTCCCTTACATGTGTTATATTATTATTCATTATAGTACAAAACATAAAAGAATTTACAGCACAAAGAAGAAAAACTACATTGGGAGCGAGGGTGGGAGTCGCACCCACCTCCTCAATTGTGTCAAGCAATCGCTCTGACCACTCGGCCACTGAGGCCCTTACAAGCCTATTTTAATAATTGGAATCTCTTAATCCTTTCTTCGTCGAAGTTCAAGTTATCAGAGTCAAGTTATGCATCGTAAAAGGAATTCCAAAAGCATGAAGAAATCCAGCATTAGACCAGCAACAGTTCAGATGTTTCGACATGGGTTGATTTTCGGGAAATATTTATTTTGTATATAATAATTTCTAAAACATTTCCCTGCAATAAAGCAATAGGATAAAATACAAATATTACGTCAAAAAGTAAACGTTTCACTATTGGTAAATTACTTTCGTTAAAGAAGATACATGTACCAGTGACTGGTGCTACTTTTTGTACGTGAATCGCGCGCAATATAAATTGAAACGCCTACTTTCATCAGCTCAGTCATTTGGCTGCGAGTTCTTAATGTTGTGGTGAATGGATTTTGTACATGTTCGTTCCATGTTTGATGTGTGGATTTTTTAAGTGGAATATGTTTAGTGAATTTCTTCACAGTTTAGTATGAAGTTCCTTAAATGTAAATTTATGTAAAGTTTTCCTCAAACTTTTATGTTAACAATCTTAGAGTTGGACTTTTATTAAAAAGAAAATTATTTGAAAAGGGTAAGTACACTTTCTACTCAATATTTGAGATATTTATTGATTTGTTTTGGGTTTTTACTTGTAAACCAAGCTGTGTTTTGGTGCGACTAATATTTCAAAATGTTTATGCTTAAAAGTGTACTTTCTTTTCGAGTACGGTAAAGCTTTACCTATAAACCCCGAGATATGTTTTCAACATTTTTTGACCTGGTAGATATTGCCAGCCCAGAAAAAATAAGGTTGTAGATACACAGAAACATACAAGGACAGACGAGCCCGGATATTAATGCTGTAGATTCTTTAAAATAGCTTGGTATTTTTGTTCAATTGTTAAAATATTATTTAAAAAGTAGCTATAAAAGTTAGTAGTTAAATATTATTAAAAAGAGAGAACATTAAGTTAGACTATTTTTGCATCTTGTATTTTTTTTTTTAATTTTATAGCTGGTTTGTCAGAAATAGTTGCGCGAATCATTCCAACAGCTTAAACATTTCTCATTACATGGCTGCTCAATGTAACTTCATGTAAACACACTATTTGTGAAGACATTTTGCAGAGATGAAATAATTTTTCCCCTTCTAATTATAATAAATGAGATGGAAATACTAATGTTTGCCCAATGAACACTGCGGTTTTAAAAAAATTGTACAAAACAGTTTAAAACTTTTATTTTAAGAATATTGGGCAAAAGGTATCTGTGGGCCAAACCAAACGCCAAAATAAATGATCTAGATGCTTTAAGAGTGTTTAGAACACTATACTGTACTTAATACGTGGATATAATCTCCAGTAACTTAAAGCGCTATACAGTTGAACCAAAAACCAATTGTAGAGCGAAAGGTAAAAATTAATTTAAACAGAAATGGGAAAAATAATTCAAAACTAAAGACTTCGTACGGTATCGCATTCTGAAATACGACAGTTTTCAAGACCATAAGTTGTTAATTGGAAATGTCCAAAGTCTGAGCCTTATTTACGTTATTCAGAAGAAACAAATCCAAATGAGACACTTCACAACATTCAACGCCGTTTGATTTCAGTTCTTATTAAGTTTTTTTAATGTGACATAACATATTTTTTTTTCAGATCGAAAGTATTTTTTACTAGTGTGGGCCTAGTGCACTTCTAGTGTTTTACTAGTATACTCCTTTCCGGTAGGCAAATAGATTAGCTTTGTTTGTACATCATAACTCACGACCCCAAATTTATGAATTGCGTTGCTTTCGTTAACGTGGTATACCTTCTAGAAAATATCTTGATTGAAGTCGCGAATTTTGCTCAGTCAAATTGTCCACTAGCACTGCAGCCTTATCTTCATTTACAGTGAAACAAGTGTGGTAATCCCCAAAGCAGCGTTTTTTCATCAGAAAATTTATTAATGAAATAAAGAATTGCTTGTATGCAATTTTGTGTGGCAAAATTACCTTTTTTTAATTTTCTAAGAAAAACAGCACAATTTCAAATTTAATTGATAATCAAACCGTTTTAAAATTTTACCTGTTCAATGACTCAAAGAAATCTTCAGTACAATTTTAGGTATTTAACTACTTAAACCTTGCATGTAAAAAACGGTAGTTCTACGCAGAGATTTATGTATTAGCGACTAAGCCGTTTTTTACAACCCAGAAGTAACGTGAAGTGTTATAAAACTTTCTTGAATAGTGTGGCGAAGATTTCCCGTGAATTCGACCCCCCCCCTCCTTTGAAAGTATTTGAGCGATGACTAATTACGTGTCCACCTTATCTGACCGTTTTTGATGTTCCTATGCTTTTTTCAGATTACTATGACCAAAAGAATAAGTATAGTTTTTTTTTTAATCCAACATAAATTTTTAACAAGAATATTTTTTCCGTCGTGGTTACAAATAGTCTGCTCTCATTCAAGACTCAATCAGGTTTACATTAAAAAACGGGATTTTTTTTTTTTTTTGCGTTAATTCACATTTGTTCAGAAAAATCGCCTATATAAATGAACTTAATAGCAAAAGTTACTCTAAATGCAAAAATTTCCAGATTACTATCATCATTTGAGGTTGAATGAAATAAGTTTCTTAATGGTATACGCTGTAAATATAATCTCTTATGATAAGAATATGGGTGCAAATTGGCCGTACATTTTTATTACCACATCCTAATATGAATTTTTTTTTCTTACTGATATGCCTCGTAAAATTGATCTAGAAAATCACCAGTTACAGCATCGCAACAAAAGAGACTTAACCCCAAAAAAAACTTTTGAAGAAATGTATGTTTGTTGAAATGTGTTAAAAGTGGTTTAGTCCAAAATATTGAAATACGCTCAAAACGTTTAGAATATAATGTCTACTGCTTAGTTTTCGTTTAAATTTATAATGCACACTTGAAGTTTAAAAATTGTTCTTCTATATAATGAAGTTTTAATTCGTCACCTTTATTTAAATATTTTTCCGCGACTATGCAGAAGTTGTGTGGGCAGAGCGGTGGGTATTAGGGTGGTAAATTTCCATTTTAAATGAATGTTTTTTTTTTCGAAATTTCGAGTTGTCATTTTCTTTGCCGGGAAACGAATGTCTTCATTTCCATTCCATTAGTAGAAGCAAGATACTCAACGAGTGGTGTTGAATTTGCACCGAAAATTCGTGTTGAAATTTCTAGAGTGTTGAATTCGTTCAACCACCACGCGCGATTGCAAATAAAAAACTAATTGAATACAAGACATCGAAATTCAAATGGATGCCCTAAGCTAGATCATGTTTTTTTTTTTTGTATTTAATGAACATTTTCATTATTTCTTAAGATCCAACTTCCTGTAGCTAGTTGGGAAATGTGGGGCAAAGTCAGGGGCGGACTGGCTATGTGGGCATTTGGGCAAATGCCAGAAGGGCCGGTTCCCCCGAGGGCCGCTGAAAAGAAATCAGGGCAGCAGGAGCAAAATTTTCGGGCCACGGCCCAAAAGGGATACCAATAGCCCAGGAAAGGTTTTAGGCATGGTGGTGCTTAGTCGGAAACACAGGGCCGCCGAGAGCCAAGACGGCCTCCTTGTCAGTTTGTTCACCGGCCCCCCCTCTAGAAAAAACTTATACTACTCTAATTCCGATCCAGGCCTCTTCAAGGCCCGGATCCCTAGTTTACGAATAGGCTGACATGGCCTCTCGTTTTATGAAGGGAGGGGGGCCCGCCTGGACTCTCGGCGGTTTTGACCGGGATCCCCTTTTTCCACATCTTTATACATACTTGTGTGTGTGTGTTTGTGTGATGTATAGTTTTGATTTTTATAATGAGTGTTTTGACTCTCCCGTCATTCTCTTCGCTGCACTGCTATTTGAGTAAAGGTTGTGTAAGGGGTGCGGGGGGGGGGGGTTGTCATTTCCTCCCGAGGCTGATTAAGCTCACGGTGTTTTTGTTACTTGGCCTTCCTGGACGGAAAAAGGCCGGCCAAGAATTATCCATGACCACTTGTTTTATTTTTACAAAATAAACGCAGCTTATTACCTTAATAGAACTAAAATCTATTTTTAGTGAAGGAAATCAGAAAAAAAATCTCTGATTCAATATTCCCTTAACATCTGTTTGAGGCTTAGTGCTTCGCTTCAGGGCAGTTTCAGTCTTTTTTCATGAATAGTCATTTGTACAATCGAGCATTTTAAACTTTCTCTTCCTTGCAGGGACTACTCCTGCTAAGAAAGTAATACTGCTAATCAAAGGCGTTCCTCTTGACAAGAAAGAAAAGGTAAAAAAGAAACACGGGAATTGGGTGGGAAGATCCTATCGTCTCGTAACATACATCTTCTTTAACTAGAATAATACAAAAGTCTCTGATTCCAATTCCCTCCCATTCATCTGAAGAACATGCTCTTTTACTTTTTTTTAACGATGTTTTATTTTGTGAAAATACTCATTTTATGATCAGTACTTGTTATATCTTATCTCAGAATCTCCCTCTCGAAGAAGGAATATATGATATAAGCAGAGCTGTGGAGAGTACACACCACACACCAATACAAAACAGCGGAAATGGCTCAAATAGCCTTTTTCTACAATTAAACATCATAAAACTGTCAACATTCGGTCTTTCTTTCAGCTTTCAAACTGACGAGCCCACTGGCCTAGGGGACAATCGTTACCCTGTTTCATTGAATCGGAGCCATTATATGCCCTCCCTCATCATATACCGAGAAATTTGGCGAAGTCTTTTTATGTGACGTGAAGAGACTGGACCTCAGAATCATTCTCTTAAGAGGAGCTTCTCTAGCTCATAGCCTTTACTTTTTTCTGAGAGTTCGAGGTTTGGCTTTTTTTATTTGATTCCCAGGATATTTTTTGCTCATCATGTATACATAGTTTTAAATCAATTTAAATATACGTCAAAAAAAAAAAAAAAAATTACAACCTTTATCTTTTTTATTACTATGGTTAAATGCTAAAGACGTTTGCAGAGCAGATAAGGCACTGTTTATACAACTTGAACTATCAACTACCAATTTGTTGAATATTACAATTTTTTTCTTTCTTGGAGAAAAATAAAGAAGATTCAATTTAAAGGTTTGAAGGCTGCGGGATTTTTCTTTAGAAAATGTTAGGGTTTCTTAGACATAAAGTGAGCTAAATTCAAATGAGAAATTTTCGACTTAGTTTTAATTAGAGTTTTGCCTCCCATACAGTATTTTAAGTATGCTTTAAAAATCGACGTCAATCAATGTGTTAAAAAATCAGCTATTTTTTTATTATTATTAAAAGACTTTTTCAGTATACTTTCTACGTCATAACCACTGCGTTTTGCTTCCGGCTTTTAATTGTTTTCAAAAACAATGAAAAACAGTAGTAATTATAAATATATCATACTTCCGCTGTTTAATTCTTGCCAAAAAAGAATAATGAATAAATGAATCATTAATAAATTTAACAAATAATTTCAAGGCTGAACTTATGCAAGCATATTTATGGGCGTTTTTGAAAGCTTTTTTTTTCCGCTGTACTTGTTTAAAAGTGCTTTTAAATTCGATCACAGCATACAAATCAGCAATATTGAAAAAAGGTTAATAGCGAATATAACTTATTCTTTCTTAGTGTGCAACATTTTTTTTTTTTTAAAGAAGGATAGGATACAAGTAAATATGTCAAATTTCAAAAACTCATACCTCAAATAAATTTTAAAGCGTAAAATATTTAAAATTAAATGTAAAAAATGTTTTCAATTCCAAAGACTATTTCTAAAAGTTTGGTTAGCACTAAAAAGTATAAAATAAAATAAGTATATGGCTTCTTGTTTGCAACACTCGAAAATTGCAATTGATCAGAATATCTTTATGTTTATGTTAATTCTAAAGCAATAATTACTTGTAAAATAAAATTAAAAATTTGAGAGAAGAGATAGCTGCTTCCTTCCAAATGAACATAAATAAGATCAACTTCAATTTTTGAGCGTTGCAATCAAGAAACCATAAAAGTACTTATGCACTTTTTAGTACCAACCAAGCTTTAGAAATAGTCTTTAGAATTGAAAACATTTTTTACATTTTACTACAGCTCCCAAACATGAACTTTGTTTCGCTACTTTTGATGCATATTAATACTCGCAATTCAATGCAAATAATCTGGGAAGAAGTGCGATTTTTTATTTATGTATTTTTTAAAAAACTTTAATAACAAGAGTTTTGATATCAAGCGCATCATTAAATGTTTTTTACATGCATACTATAATAAAATAATACAAAAAGAATGTTATTTAACCTAGGGCACTCCGATGAGAGATCGCTATGTCAAATTTCGTCTGAAAAAGTTTTGTCTTTGTTCTGCAAATTTTGTCTGTTAGATTCAGAAATTTCGTTACATAATTGCAAAATTGTAATTTCAAAATGCCCAAATGTTTCTTTTCGTTAGATGTACGCATTGGTGCATGCCCGTATTTTATCATTCGGCAAGATTTGCATTCGGCAAAGTAAGAATTTCCCCCTCCTAAAAATTTAAATTTGGGGCGCCTCTGCTTCTATCAATTGACTTTACTTGTCAAATAGCACCTTTAAAACTCTAATTTTTATTCTAATAAAGAATTAGATGCAGAAAAAAATAAACGAAACTATCAGTAGTTGAAATAAATTGAGCACTTTTGTGCTGCAAAATCTAATAGATTAAACAAGGCGAGCACAAAATTTAATTTAGAAAAAAAAAAAAAAAACCTACAGGCACATTTTAGGGAAAGAAAGTGAAATGTATAACTGTTACATTTTACTAGGATAACTTGGGAGCAAAAAATATCGAAAAATTCTCCAGTCCTACCTTTCAGCTGAACTTATAGAGCAATGAGCCATATTTTAAATTTATTTCTGCGATGACTATTTCTTTGTTTTAGCGGAGTGTTGAACAGAACGTGTTGCGGAGTGAAATTTTCAAATTTCATCACTGTCCTCTTCACGTGAAAACACATTTTAAACTAATAAATAATAGGACTCGACCGATGCATCGGCCTGGCCGATGCATCGGCGCCGATGGTTCAACGATTTAGCCATCGGCATCGGCATCGGCGGCCGATGCTAACTTGCAGGAAACATCGGCCCATCGGCCTTAAAAACATCGAAAAGCCGATGGAATTGGCCGATGTTTTTGAAAAAAGAAAAGGACTTTTGTTGTTTTACATTTTAATACAAAGTAAAGGGAATTATTGTTCTCAAACAAAATTGTTTACTTAAATTTCAGTATGAATTTCTATAGTCACCCCTGAAAGAGTTTTTAATACTGCATTCAGGTACCAAACAAGTTAATTATTGCGTTGTTTCTTGCTGCTGGATGTATGTATGTATCTCTCATAAGTCAAAACTTAAAAATGGTAAGCTGTAGAAGGCTAAATTTTCGCATGTGGGATGTGCGCACGTTCCAGTTGTGCACTTCGCTTTTTGTTTTCGATCGGGTGTTCTAAAAAGCTTATTAACCGATTTTTTGTGGCTATTAATTACTTATTTCAAAGCAAAATTAATATAGCGTCTCAGACTGACGATCATTTAGTGATATATTGCAGAACTGGAGACCATGAAAACAAATATGAGATGCAGAAACCGGTTTTGTTTCATTTTGTTAGATTCCCGTTGAACCGACGGTAATTTTTAATTTTTCGATATTTGTAATATGAACCACAGTAATGCAGTCTTTTCTGTATCGCTTCGGCGGAGCTACATGTTTGGGGCCCATCGAAATATATTTTGGGGCCCTATTTCTCTATCACAGAAGTTGTAAAACATTTATCATAAGCATTATTGTAACTCCTACGGTGCCCCTATGTATATGGGACCTCTCGCGCAATTGCAACATTCGCTATATTTTAAATCCGCCACTGCACGTCAAAACAAACTCGGGTGCAAGTTTTAAAAGGGTTTTTCTGCTCAATATTTATGATTATTTTGAAATCTATTTTTTTCCGACTATTTTTTGTATTTCCGAGAACACTTGCGTGCCCCTCCTCCCACTCCCACAATTTCTGAAATTAAACTCTAGTTGTACTTCTGAGTTGTTTAAAACTAACACCATTCATAAAATTAGAGATTTTTTTCAAGCTTTATCTATTGTTTAGGAAGAATTTAGAGCATTCATGTAAGAAATTGATTAAAGACGTTTTGAATGGTGGCATAACTCGGAAAACAGGAACTTTTGAATTTTTTCTTCGGAAGTGCTGAAGTAGATTCAGAAACTCTTCCGAGACGTTGGTGGTAGCGGTTCTGTACTAAAAAAATTAAGTCGAAGTTGCGGCCGAAGTTTAACGTTGTGAGTTACTCCGAAAACAGAGGGTGACCCCCAGACCCCGAAGAGTTCCTATTTTTCCTAGTTTTTCCTACTTTTTAGAGCTCTCTCCTTATTTTCCTACTTTTTCCTTTTTTTTCCTACTTTTTCTTTCTTTAGTATAGCACTTCTAATTGTGCATTGATTCTTAATTTTTACAATGCCGCACCGATAATTTTCTGCATGTTTTGATTTTGAAAAGTAAAAGGAACAAACGGATCCTTAGCTTTTCATTGAACGACTACAGTAATTTCTGGAAGGAACGTTTGTGTGTTTAAAAGTTAAATTTTCGTAAGTGACTTTTTTTGCCGTTGCGGCGTTTATGATCGACTTTTCTTTTTATCGCCCTGACTTCAGTCCTACTGTATTAACGAAACTAAAAAAAAATAGATACTGGCACATTCTGATGCAATCATATATTATTTACCCATCAATTAGAAGGTTTAAGTAAAGTAAAAGGCCGACTGTTCAAAAAATGCGGGAAAAACCGAATTTCCTATTCGCCAATTTTTTGTATGATTACAAGTGAAATGGATCTCAATTTAAACAAAAAGATAATGTAAAACCTTAAAAGGAACATAAGGAAGCAAAAAATGAAAAACTTGTACACTATACATATTTTATACAACATAAAAGCGACAGATAACAAAAATTCGCAAAAACTGACTACTTGAAAAATAATCGCGGAAACTTTTTTCGTACATAAGTATGATTATTGTTCATTCTAAATCGTAAACATGATTATAAAATTTATAAAATTTCATTTTCTTTCCTTGCAAAGAGTGTATTTGCAAAAAAAAAAAAAAAAAAAAAAAAAAAAACATAGCAAAACCTGGATGGGCAAAACGTTCCCGATTTTTGGAGAAAAATCGGAAATCAATTTAAATGCAATATTTTGTTTTTATTTCTTCATATTTTTAAAAGTTGGGGGATAGAGCTACTAACTAATATGTATTTTTTTCTTTTTAATGGGTATTTTCTACTTTGATATATCATCAATATCGAGGAGTTGCACATCATTTTTATGTGCTGTGTTTATGGCAATGCGACATTCCTGAGCATTTGAAATTTTTTTGGCAGACTCTTACTCTTTTCGGGTGCGGCAATTATACCGATGCGGCGTATCTACTGTAAGTTATTTTACTTAGTGCGCCTGATCAAAGGGAGGGGGGAGAAAGAGATATATATACAGGCATTTGATGTCAGGTGCTCCCCCCTCACTCTCAATTTCGAGAACAATTTCCGAATGAATATTTTTGTTGTATGGTGAGGATTGAGATAAACTACATGCCTTCCCTTTTTTGCACAAAGAAACGTTAGTAACTGATCTTTGTCTTTGATAGAAATGTTATGTTTACCATGCATGGATGTTTCCTTTTATTTTCGTGACAAAAATTTTGGAACAAGAAGGTAAAAATCATCAAACCATTAAAACAATATTTGTTTTTATTGCTTGATTAAAATTAGAACTGACTCATCACTTTGATCCCCCCCCCCCGGAGGTGGCTAGCGAAGGGTGTATAATGAATGCAAATTTTATCTGCAAACAACAAAAGCCGCACAAACATTAATTTTCCAAAGCCAAGGAGGGGAGAAATTGACCCCCATAAATGACGTGCCTGAAACAAATGTATGTTGAATGCTAAAAATACATAACATAGTACAAACTATTTAGTTGACTTATTTCGTTATTTATTTAGTTTAATTATTTTATTATAAATTTTATGTCCCATATTTAAGAACACATTTTATTTTAGTTCTGCATTTTCAGTCGTTTTCCTTTTTTTTTTTTTTGAGCAATCACGATTGCTTATTGCTTTCACTTGACTGTTTTTGGCGTCCTATCATTTTATTTTCCCACCGCCACCCTCCGCTCCATCACCGTCGACCGGCTCCTCACGATTCTGCTCCTATTAGCCCAGTCAATAAAGGTTTCGTGTCGCAACTAATTTAGGGAAAGCTAAATTTTTGCAGATTGTTAGTACATAAAGTATACACTAAAAAAGTACAAAGTCCCGACCCCCACCCCTCTTGCTTTCGCCCCCACCTCCTCCGAAACATTGCAAGAGCAGTACTATGATTATACGCTTTTCGTGTCGCAACTAATTAGGTGAAAGCTGAATTTTGGCAGGATGTTAGTACATAAAGTACACACTAAAAAGCCACAAAGTCCCGACCCCCACCCCTCTTGCTTTCGCCCCCACCCCCTCCGAAACATTGCAAGAGCAGTACTATGATTATATGCTTTTCGTGTCGCAACTAATTAGGGGAAAGCTGAATTTTGGCAGGATGTTAGTACATAAAGTACACTTTAAAAAAATACAAAGTCCCGCCCCCCACCACTCTTTCTCCCCCCCCCCCACTCCCTCACCCCCTACGAAACACTGCAAGAACAGTACTATGATTGTACGCTTTTCTTGTCGCAACTAAGAGAAAGCTGAATTTTGGCAGGATGTTAGTACGTAATGTATTCTTTAAAAAAGTACAACGCCCCAATCCCCACCCCTCTTGCTTTCTTCCCCACCCCCTCCAAAACATTGCAAGAGCAGTACTATGATTATGCGCTTTTCGTGTCGCTACTAATTTGGGAAAGCGGATGTTTTTCAAGATGTTAGAGCAAAAAGTATACACTAAAATAAGACAAAGTCCCGACCCGCACCCCCCTTTCTCCCCCACCCCCCTCCGAAACATAGCAAGAGCAGTACAATGATTATACGCTTTTCGTGTCCCAACTAAATAGGGGAAAGCCGATTTTTATTCAAGATGTTGATATACTAAGTATACACTAAAAAAACACAAAGTCCTTACCCCTATTGCTTCATCCCCCCCCCCGCTCCGTCCGAAACATTGCAATAGCAATATTATGATTATACGCTTACAGCTCAAAAACTAATGATGATACCGGAGTATTCCTTTTTTTATTTCACTTCTTACAATATTATAAACCAGTGGTGCCTAACCTACGTCCCACGGGTCACATCCGACCCATGAAACTGATCAGTGTGAACCGTTGTTTTGCGAAATGTTACAACTCAAGGACTATGTAGCAACTGGTTTCTGAAAAACAGGTTGCATTCAAAAAAAAAAAGGCATCAAGTTATTATAACTACAATTTTTCTTTTATGAGGGGTCATTTAACAGTTTGTTGGCTTGGTCTGAAATATTGTTATAATGCATTCCACTACAGTGTCCACACATAGACGTACAATTGAACCCAGTTTTACGACAGCTGCAGTTTGCAACACAATGTCTTACAGTTGCAAGATATTAGTAGGAGATTTTCACTTTGAGCAGAGAGGTAATTGTCATGATCTTAGGAATCAGTCTGTTGCTTGAAATATATTTCCAAACCCATTCTTCTGCTGGAAGTTTAAAACCTAACCAAGTTTGAATAAAAGTTTGTGAAAAGCAATTAATCACAAAAATGTGCCTTAAGTCCACTTTTGATTTATCAAAACTTCCACCAACTTCAGACGTCACCCGTCAATATCTTTTTAAGGTTTCCACCAGAGTCTTTAGGGTCAACACCAGATTCAAACTCGGTTAGATTTTAAACTTCCCCCAGAAGAGTGGGGATGGCATTATACTTCATGCAACAAACTGATTCCTAAGTTCATGAAGATAACCTCTGCTTCAAGTGAACTTCTCCAATTAGTATCTTGCAATTGAAAAGATTATGTGTTCCAAACTGCATCTGTCGTAAAGCTAGGTTCGATTGCACGTCTATGTGTGGACACTGTAGTGGAATGCACTGTAACAATATTTCGGACCAAACCAACGAAATATTAGAAGATGGCCCCTTATTACGGTTGTTGATCCATTTCAAGAAAATGACAATTATCATATTATTATCTATAAATTTTGTTCAAACATTTCTTTCCAAGACGTAATGATAAAAAGCTATTAATTTGTTGAAGTTACTTTTTGGTTTTTGTTGTGAGATTTCCGCATATGATTAAGTTGGTAAAATGGTGAAACTGAGCTATCTACATAAAAATTGTATGTTTCATAATTTGTGTATAACAGTGGTCCCCAACAATGTTTTCAGAAACCAATTTCTAAATATTTGGCTAACAATTTGTAAATTTGTCATTAATTGTGCTCTTTGAGTTGTAACGTTTCACAAAACAACGGGCAACACGGATCAGCTTCGCGGGCCGGATACGGCACCTGGGCCTTAGGTTTGGCACCACTGGTTTATAATATTGTTAGGAGTGAAATAAAAAAAGGAATACCTTGGTAACATCATAAATTTTCAAGCTGTACGCGTATAATCATAGTACTGAACTGATGAGTGAGCAATGTTTCGGAAGGAGGAGGGGGGGGAGCAGCAAGAGGGGTTGGGATCGAGACTGTCTAGGTTTTAGTGTACACTTTATGTACTAACATCGTGCAAAAATCCAGCTTTCTCTTAATTAGCTGCGAAAAGAAAAGCGAATAATCATAGTACTGCTCTTGATGGTCTAAGTGTTTCAGAGAGGGGGGGGGACAGGAGGAGTAGGGGTCGGGACTTTGCGGTTTTTTAGTGTTTTCTTTATTTACTAACGTCCTGCCAAAATTCAGCTTTCCCCTAATTAGTTGCGACACAAAAAGCGTATAATCATAGTACTGCTATTGCAATGTTTCAGTGTTTCGGAGGGGGTGGGAGGAAAGCAAGAGGGGTGGGGGTCGGGACTTTGTGACTTTTTAGTGTATTCTTTATGTACTAACATCCTGCCAGAATTCAGCTTTCCCCTAATTAGTTGCGACACGAAAAACGTATAATCATAGTACTGCTCTTGCAATGTTTCGGAGGGGGGTGGGGGAGAAAGCAAGAGGGGTGGGGGTCGGGACTTTGTACTTTTTTAGTGTATACTTTATTTGCTAACATCCTGCAAAAATTCAGCTTTCCCTAAATTAGTTGCGACAAAGCCTATTTTTTTACCTCAGCGAAAACCGTCTCCAGGTTGCATCCATGTCCTACACACACGCGCATACATACACAACTACACACACATACACACACAAACACATACACACACATACACACACAAACACATACACACACATACACACACAAACACATACACACACATACACATACACACAACTACCCACACATTCATGCCTGCACACAGACACAAACATATGCCTACACCACACATACACATACCCCCCCACACACAGACACAATCACACATGCCTACACACACATACACATACCCCCTACACACAAACACACATGCCTACACACATACACATACCCCTACACACAAGCACACATACCCCCGCACACAAACACACATACCCCCACACACAAACACACTCGTGATTGCGAAAAGTATAATTTGAATTCAAGGAGTCAAAATTCAAATTACTCTATTGGTGAAAGGTGTTTCTTTGTTTAGATTTTATTTTCATATTTTTGTAATTAATATCTTTGTTTCCACCAGTTTTTTTTTCATCCTAATGATTGTCAGTCATCTTAACGTGTGTGTAGTCCTATCTCTTCCTATTTTTTCCTACTTTTTTAAGTGATTTTTTTCCTACTTTTCCTACTTTTTTAATTTTTAATTCCTTATTTCCTACTTTTTCCCCTCAAAAAACCACTTCGGGGTCTGGACCCCCCTAACCCATCCTCGTCGTTTCAAGCATTTCTTAAATAACTAGCGGTTATTCATTTTGGTCAAGAAATGCCATCTTGCGTATTTCTTATACTTATTTCATCTATATTTTGTAATGCGGCATCTTTTTTGCATCATTAATAGCGATCGATTTTTTTTGTTCTGTTGTAAGTAACTATTTTTATGTCTTTATATAAAATCAAGGAATAAGTTATTTTCGTTTTCATCATATGTTTAATAATATGTTATAGAAAAGTTTCAAGGATTTTTTACTATGCCAATTTTTAAATTTCATAAAATTATTGTTAAATTGAAAATTTTAATTTGAATTTGTTTGTAGTGCTGCATAAAACATTAAACAATAAAATTGCTCAATATTACGTGTGCAAACATCAGATCAAGTAGTATATGTATTCAGTTATTAACTTGGTGTAAATATTGAGTTTGTTTATTGTAGCTGCGTTTTAAGAACCTCGCTCTTTCCATGGCTATTTCTTTTTTCCGCAAAACTTATGTCATTGTTATACATTTATGAAAAATGCAAACTTTTCTATTCATAAATTTTAAATAAGTATAAAAATATTCCTATTATGATTTAATATTGTAATTTATCTGTTACCTTTTTTGTTTAATTTGATGATTAAAAAATGTCGACGTGCAATCTTTCCACTTTAATTGCGTAATTTGTTGACGGTTTCATAGTTTTATTCTTTTTTTTTTTTTGAATGATAAAACAACATAATTTAATGTTTTTTAACTATGTTTAGTTTACCTAAATCATACAATATTACAATATTACTGACGTCTTTGTTATGTGTTCAATTAAAAAAAAATCAATTGGTTGTTAAACAGTATCTTTGTTTTTCTTCCTTTTTTTTTTTTTTTTTTTGGCTGTTGTTCTTTGTCTTCCATCATACAACACACAAAAAAGTAGAAGCATTACTACACCCTATACAGATTGTACGTAGTACGATCCAAAAGTTCGGGGAACAAGTTGTATAAAACCTTACCCAGAATAGTTCACATTACCGAAGCATATCCACCTTCAAAAGGTCATTTTGAGGGACTATGTACTTCTGCCAGTGTTCATATAACTTTTGGAAACACTCCTGGAAGCCATTTTTCGCTACCTTCTGTGATGCAGCTTTATCTTCTCCTGACGGAAGAAAGCGGTGTCCATGTAAATGTTTTTTTTTTTGCTGGGAACAGGTAAACATCACACGGAGCTAAGTCCGACGAAATGTTATGTTATTTGCTTTTCATATTAGAGTATTGACCAATCGAACCGTGCAACCTCAACAAGAAAGTTGCCTTCTTCCCCACGATGAAGTTGAAGCAGCAGCGCAAGAGGCCTTACAGGAGGTTGCGACAAATGTCCAGGAGTCCTTCTAAAAGCTATACGAACGTTGGCAGAAGTGTATAATCGTTCAAGGTGACTATTTTGTAGATACAGTGGCTCCCAAAAGTGTTCGTACACCCACGACTTTCAATGAAATAGGCCCCTATGGCATTGGTTAGAATTAATATTTCGAAATAGGTATTTAATTATAAGATCTATGATCTATTTTTAACAAAACTGCACGAAAATTTTTAATAAAACATGAAAACTTAATTTTTTAAAAATCAAAAACCAAAAAGTGCCGGAAATTTTATTTTACAGAAGTCTTCGTACACTTCGGAAAAAATATCAAAAAATTAGTAAATAATCTAACTTTTTATTAGTAGAACATCATGCAGTAACAATAACAGCTTTTAAACGTCTGAGAAGAGATTTCATTATTTTTTCTGTCTTTTTTTGTGCAATTTCTGAGTAAGTGTTCAGCCGCACTACGAGTCTTACTGTTTCTAGTTCGCTTTTCGTTTCAATGGTGTATTTTCGTAATCTAGCCACCAGATATCTCCAAATATGTTCCATTAAGTTTAAATCTGGCGATTGAAGAGAAATTTCTAAGCTTAAGGACAAATTTTGAGGCACCAAACTCGAACGTGTGCTTCTTATCGTTAACTTGATTAAAAAAAAAGTTGTTTCTGATTACCAAATTTTGGGCTAATAGTTTAAAATTGTTTTTTGAAATATTTAAGTGAACAGCATGATTCATTATTTCATCAAAAAATTCCAAATTTCCAAGTCCTGATGCTATTATGCACCCTCACACAAAAAACACCTTCACCGTCCTGATTAACTGATCCAGTTAAGCTCTAAAGATTAAATTCCTCATTTTTTCTTCTGTTGACAATTATGCACTATTTTAACCCAAGATATTGAATTTATTTTCATCTATAAGTAAGACGTTGTTTCAAAACGTTTTGAGCTTATTTATCATTTATTTTACGACGGAAAGCGTAAGTTTACTGTTTTTCGCGCGAATAAGAAATTTTCTGCGGGAAGGGATCCCCTTTAATCCGGCTAATCAGAGAACTTGGCGAACAATTTTAGGTGAAAATTAAACGTAAAATGTTTCATTCAATTCTGCAGAAACTTTTTCAGCGCTCAAATGTGTATTTTTCATAATTTTTTTTAACTGTAAACCTCCGATCACGCTTTGTTAACTTTGCCAGTTGACCTTTTGTTACCTTGTTTTCGATCCGATTCTTATCTTTAAAGCATTTTATCAAGCACTTCGCTATAGAATGGTATAAATTAACTAATTTAGAGACATTTCAAACCAATTTATGGCTACTGTGAGGGAAAAAAAATCAAATTTCGAATCGTGTTTGTTGTTTTCTGCGGATACCTGCCATATTAAAGGCAAATGACTTTACAGTGTCATTACAATGTAAAAACAATAAAAAAACCACATGTAATAATTTTAATCATGAATTTATTCGAAAATATTTCAGTGTACGATGACTTTTGTGGCGTATTTTTTCTGTCTCATCGTTTTTTGACAAATTTCAAAAATAAAATTTGGCAATATTTTGAGAAAAACTACTGGGTTTTATTCAGAATGGCATAGGAATAGTGTAAAAAGAAAAAGGTCTTCATATTCGAATTCAGTTTTGCGTTATTTTGGTTTTACTACAAAATTTCAAAGTGTACGAACACTTTTGGGAGCCACTGTAGATGTACTTCGGTAATGTGAACTATTCACGATATTTTTATACAACTTGTCCTCGAACTTTTAGATCATACTACTTACGTATGAGTTTTCAACTTTCTATTTCATAACGTTTTTGTGTAACGTAAGTTTACGCGCACGAAGACATCACAAGAGAATTTGCGATAATTAACTAAGGAGGCGTTCAAAATGGATATTTCGGTCATCTATATGTTCTTAGGTACATATGCGCTGGAAAAACTTGTAAAGTTTAAATTGGATGATAGTAAAATAAAAATTTAGGTCGAAATCTGATTTTTTTTTGGGGGGGGGGATTACAATTCCTTATTCCTAGAAAGGAAGTAAAGTGAAATGAATCAATGATCCTTTAAATCCTTGACAATCTTATCAATTTATTTCTGTTAGATTTTTTTTTCTTTTTTTTTTGCCAACGGCCAAAAGCATCGGCCATCGGCCATCGGCAATCGGCCATTTGAAGGAAAACAATCAGCCATCGGCCATCGGCCATCTTTGAACAATCGGCCAACAATCGGCATCGGCCCATCGGCCAAAAAATGCCATCGGTCGAGCCCTAATAAATAATAGGCAAACCTTAATTATTAAAAAACCATTGCATGAACCTTGAAATAAAATTATAACAATGTTTAGCTTTTTCTTTCGTACTGAATTAAACTTACTTTTTTGTGCTGAAAAAGCCGCCTTCGCTTGTAGTTTCGAAACAAGTTTTTCTTTTGTAAATTAAATGCTATGGTATACTGTGAGTCCAAAAATTTTTTTTCTCATTTTTATAAAAAGCAGGAATTAAGATATAGAACTGAAGGCATACAAGTGCAGTCTATCTATTTTTCTAATTAAAAAGCCCAAGTCATTTTATATTCAAGTCAATGATATCGTCGTCTCAGAGCAACAGTAGGATATCTTGGTGTTGTTCCTGGGATTAAATATCTTATTGTTGCTCTGAGGCGACGATATATGCTGTAAATATTCTCTGGCAGATCAGCAGAACAGAAACTATTGTTCTTACTATTCAAATACATATCATTTTTGGAGTTCTTCAAATTTGTGAATTTACAATGTACATAGGACCCTTTTCACGGATAAAAAGTGGTCTAGCAAGTGACACCCATTATAATTTCAAAATCTGATATAAGAAAAAAAATATTTTTGTTCAATTATGAAGCTTTGATAATCTTCATATAAGCGTGATGGATGGGGTGGGGCGGAAAACTGATATGGGAACCGCTTTGGCTCTAGGTGGCCCTGCCAATGTAAATCCATGATAGAAATTCATATTTAGTCATGAAACCTGACAGCAAATGAGCATGCAATCAGCAAAACTCGAGCATGAAACCGATGGTGTTCTAGCTCGTCCATCTAGAAGTCCTGATGTTCTAAAAAAAATACACAACCTCTCTTTCTCACAGCTCATAATAAAAGTTCCCGATCATCACATTATCTTGAAGACTAATTTTCTGTTACCAGAGTGGGGAGCAAGAGCGTATTTAAGGGGGACGCCGAAGACCCAAAATAGATTTTAAACCACTCCTTGTGAATAAGAATTTAATATTATGAAATTAAAATTTCAAAATTTCTCATAGTTGAGGTTTTGGCCCCTATGAAAAGACATTTTTGATGGTGAAGTAGGGGGGGGGGGGCACTGAGCCTAGGTCTTGCCCCTGTCTAAAAAGGACCTAGTTACGAACGTCCCTGAAACTGCGTTTATGTCAAAGCAGCATAACGCATGAACTCAAAAGTCGAAATCCCAAAGGAAAATTTATAAGCCTTAGAGGAGAAACATTTTTATTTACTTTTTTATTAACATTTTAATTCTTGCAAAGTACATATAGGGTTTAACAGAGGCAAACTTGATCTAGTAAATGTGGAAAAAAAAAAGACTAAGTTTATTCTTTTTGATACCTGTGTGATTATTATTTAATCATTTTATTCAAAACGCTTTTTAATTATTTGTTTTAAATTTAGTTGTATACTTTAAAATGGTTAAAAAACCGGGGGGGGGGGGAAGACCTTGGTATTTTTTGAAAAATGTTTTCCGGTTCGTGTTTAATCATTCTAAAGAGACATTACATGAAAGGAATTAATTTTTTTTTCTGACCAGGCTTATAATATGATATTATTAATAAAATTTTATAAATTGTAATCGTTAAAACCACAAAATTGGTACTGCACACCTCATTTACGGCGCTTACTTGCATAAGAGTGCTTGTTTTTTCGCAATCCCTGTAGACCCCCCCCCCCCCCCCCGGGCCGGTCGTTTTGAAAGTTTCCAGGGCCGAATTTCCTTCCCAGTCCGCCCCTGGGCAAAGTGATATAGTTAAAATGACTGACTACCGAACGACACGATCTTGAGGGTCATGGATTTGGGCAAAATTCTAGATATAGATCAGTTTCAACTAGATACGAAACCAGGTATAGCGGTTTGACTGCATAGGCCCTAGTTCGGCTGTAACGTGGGTATCAAGTTGATAATTTGGACCCAGAAGTGCAATGGAGTTTCCTTTAAAATTACTAGTTTTAATGTTTTTTTCTGCTATTGTACTGCAGTATGAGCCGTTTGCATACTTGCCTTTGAATTAATTATGCTGCATACTAATTTTTAATAAACTGTTCTCAAATTCAGATTGGCAACTACTTTTAATTTCAATAACGTGAGTTCCAAAATAACATAGTAACAGGATGTTTATCGTTTGCAAATGAAACTAATTACTTTCGTTAAATATTAATCGTCTGCTGGCAACAAGTATTTATCGTTTGCTAATATAAACAATTACTTTAAATGGATATTTATTGTATGCTATCAAAGATATACCACAGTGATAAGAAAAAAATAGGAGAAAAAACTCTAGTTTATTGCACATGTCACACTAAAGAACAAAAATACGAGGTCGTTTCGACTTTTCAAATAACTGAGATGCATAAATAAATACCTGTTCTCTCTTATGCTCAATTTACTTACAACAGATGAAAAAGGTGTTGGGAGATCGAAAAAAGTGTCAAATTCTCAATTTCCAATGGAAACGCCAGTGCAAATCTAGGGCCAAACTAACAACTTTAAACCCTCGTTGCAGAGATCGTAGGACATATGCAGTCAAACCGTTTTACCTACACTTATATCTAGTGTGAATGAACCTATAGCTAGAATTTTGTCCAAATCCGTGAACCTCAAGATCGTGTCGTTTGGTCGTGAGCTTTTTCAAAATGAACAAATTAGAAATTTGTTTTGAAAATTACAGTACATAAAGAAAAGCGTGTTCTACAATGAAACTTGCATTGAAACACTATTTTATTTTTGGCAGTAAAATTTTTCTTTCCAAAAAAGGAAGATTTCCCTTTTTCAGGGCGCAAAAGTGAAAAATAAAATATTTTTATAATGAAATATTTTTTACTCAATTATGAAACTATTTTTGATATGACTGAGGAAATAAAAGCGTAATTAAACGATTGAAATGATAATGAAACAATAAACTAATAAATAAGTTAATGCATGAAAATAAATAAGTGAATTAAACAGTGAAATAATAAGAAAATGAGTTTAAAAAATGAATTTATAAGATAAAGTTTAAAGAAGGAATCGATAAATTAGTTAATGAATGAACATGTGAGCGATATATTAAATAATTGAGCGAGTAAACGAAATGAACTATTTCACTTTACCCCATCCACTTTGCCCCACATGCACTTGACTAAGTGTGAAAAATATTAAAAATACAAATAAGCTAAAAACAGTCAAAATCTCTTAATATGATCACATTTAATACGAAATCAATACTAAAACGAAACTGTGATCATAAAGATTAGTCATCTAATTACATTACAAATTTCATGTATAATGCGTACATGAAATTGAAAGTATCGCCCTAGACGAAAAGATATTTCTAAAATCTTTACTTAAATTGTTAATTGCTGTAATTTAGTTTTCTAGAAATTATTCATCAGTTTGATGGGTAATAGAAGTCCCATTTTTAATCGAAAAGAAATTATTAAATACTTTGCATAGAAAAAAACACGTAAGTTTCTTTACCTGTAGATATTTCAATTTACTCGGATATAAAACTGTTCATATTCTATTGTGGATTACGACCTATTCCGCGATTATCGATTATCATCTTCCTTCTTCAGTTCTTTCCAAAAACATGCATTTAAAGAAATAATTGTTATTTTTCTGAATATACTAATAGGTAGATTACTATGTGTGTATAAGTAGTAGTTTTTTTAAATATAGGTAAGCATCCTTTCGTTTCTTTACAATATCACTCATTCACGGTTGTTACGAATAACGGCTTATAAGAACAAATTTCTGGATTTTTGACAGTTACAAACTGTTCAACTGTATTAACTAATTACTGAAATGTTTTTATAAATTTCTCATGTGTTTAATAAACGTTTCAATAAAATTCCCATTTTCATTAATAGGACGATCAAAACTCTGTAATTTGTTTGCATACCAATTATTTAAGGATAATTCTCTTCATTCTTTAATCTCGGGAAAGTTTTGGGAGAGTATTGAATCTTTTATAATCGAAGTCTTCTATCGGTGAAATATTGAAAGGATGTTAAAGATAATATATTCGCCACTTCACGATAAGTTAGTCAAAATAAAAGGATTAAGTTAAACTTCGAATTTTTGAACTGTCCCAACTCGAAATGGAAGTGTGTAGAATAGTTTTCTAAATGTGCTTTAGGGAATGAAAAAAGTGGGTGCTTGACTCTAGTAAAAATATTCATTTATTACTAGGTACGTTTGGAAAAATATTCCTTTATCTCTGAAATTTCAATGTGTAACAAAAGTATTACACCATAGGAACGACAAGGAATTGTTTTTTCAACAGTGTTAAAAAAAAGCAACACTAAAATGCACATTCTGGTTGAGTCATTAGATTATGAATGTATTTGAAAAACAAGTTAGAGAAGTGCAAGGACTGTAAAAGTGTTCTAGGCCCCGAAGAAGTTTCCACTTATTTAGCACTCCAACCACAAACCACCTAGGGTAAAAAGCCGACATAGTGTTCTTAAATGTTACGCGTATATCGTTTCTCTGGACATACAGTCGGAAAAAATACCTGGACATATTTTTATTGGACAAGTTTACAAGGTCAGTCCAAACCGCAAATATCGTTTCATGGCAGAATTTTGCGCATCGTGCTAGAAGAAATTTGCAAAAAATAGTCCACCTATAATAAGCGAACGTTATATAAGAAATAACATTCGTTTATTATAAGTGCACGGATACAAACGGCACATCATACATTTTCTTAAAACAATCAATATTTTAAAGGTAAAAAGGACTTTCTGGACTTCTTTGAGTTGCCCAAATTCCTACCAATGCATTATAAAAAAAAGCGCGGAGAGGACTAGTACTCTATGTAACACTGAGTTTTGTTTCTCGAGTATTTATAAATTAGTTAAGGGGCTCCGAATCCTACTCGTATCGTTTGCCAGCCACCGTTCACCACCTATAATGGCTCCATGTCGACTGCGGTGGGTATAGGCGGATTTAGGACTGAGTTCCTGGGGAGGGGGCAGATTTTTTGAGCAATATCGGCTGGTTTCGGGATTTTCTTGTAGTCCGGACATCTTTTCTGTCTGTGGAGAAAAAGGCCATTTTTTAACCCCTCCCCCTACTTTATGTTGTCTTTTTTCATGTAATACGTAAGGTCCTGCCGTACTTATTTTGTGTCGTTTCATTGATATGTTGTCTGCTGTTCTTAAATTGAACCCAAGCGGGATAATGGTGTCCCTTAAAGTAGAGTGTGGAATAGCTCCAATTTCAGGAAGTTCGAGGATTCTCCCCGGAGGAATTTTTGTAAAATAGATATTAAATTCTTCATTTTGAAGTCTTAGGAGTGATTGGAACTACAAAAATCTCGGAAAAAGTATGCTGCCCGTTTGTACAATTCATAATTAATAAAATTGATTTACGAAAAAGAAATGAAGCACACTTTTATTAGGAATTTCAGACTCCTCTAAATTATTTCAAGGACTCCAGAACATATAAAATTAAGGCACTTCATTTGGCCTTTTCAGTCTCTGAAAATTAGTATTAGATTGTGCAGTTTTACAGAATTGTTCTGACTTTGTAAGAAACAACACTTAAGTTTAAAAGGAAAAAAAAAACTGAAGATTTGTCATTACAACTTTTTTAAAATTAAAAGTAGTGCAGAAAACGAATGAGAACAGAGGTAGCGCTTTTTTTAATACTGCATTCAGACTTAAATAAACAACATACGAGTGTAAAATTTATCCCAAGTATAAATTTGCAGAAACGTGAGAACCATGGTTTTTGCATTTTGATGCAGGATGGGGCAATAAGCCGAATTTGACATATTTCGGCATGTCTCCTATACCCCATTCCATTTTTTATTAATTTAAAATTTTTTGGTTTGTATCCACACTTTTTGAAATTTTCAAGGTTTTCAAGCACTTTAAAATAAAATTTTTTTTTCAAGGATTTTTTTAAGGAATGATGTCATGAAATGTTTTGGAGGTTAATACATTTTTTTAAATTGTTTTTGTTTCTAATGTGTTGAAATAATAATCACTTTAAGCATTGCATCTGGATACATAGCTCGTTATTTTCACTTATATACTTGCCCTAATAGTTTTCAGTTTTAAGTAATCGTTTAACACATTTTCAGCAACCCAGTAACAGCCTTACTACTTGTGACACAGTGTACAGTCCCCCTCCTCCTCATTTGAAAAGGGACAGTCGCTATTCTCTTCATTTTTACTTCTAAACTACTCGAGAGAAAAAAACATTATTTTTTCTTTAAGATTTTGGAAGGTGTGATATTGCATATAAAGTCCTCCTAAGAAAGGTTGTGGAGGAAATGCCCCCTTCGCTCCCCCTAAATCGGCCCATGGCGGTGGGTGAAGATCGGTAGTTTTATTGCTTTGGTTAGCCGACGCTTTTAGGTTTAGAAGGGTGGAACATTGCGGATTGACTTTTCCTGAATGTCCTGCATCTATCGGTACTAGTATTGACCTGATAAACATTGCCAGCCTAGAGGAAATAGGATTAGAGACAGACGCGCACGGAAATTAATAGTTCACATTTACCAATTTGTTTTCGTAGCGTTGGGGAGAAGTGTTTTTAAGAGTTTTTACATGCAACTGTTGCTATTAATTGAGGATTAGTTTGATTGTCATTTCAGTGACAAATTAGTAACTCGGTTCCTTATTTTTTAAAGTGTTTCGCTTTACATTGGTTTTCGTGAATTTGGCTAATCAATTTAGTCATGCTAAAACAAATTTCTAGTTAATACAAAATTGAGGGGTTATAATCTTATCTTCTTCAAAGGTAGCTTTCAGAAAAGGATTAAGTTTCTGAGCATATGATACAGCTAGCGAAGTGTTTTTATTAGCTCAAATGTTGGCCAAGTTTTATGATTTAGTTCTCTCTGAACCATTGAAAGGTATTTATAACCTGAATTTTTCGGGACAAGAGGCTAACACTAAACCAATTCATTTTAATTGATAACTTGATTTATTTTAAGTGATTTTAAATTCTTGGTTTTTTTTTCCTTTCGAAATAGATTGTGATGAGACATGGCAATTTACGCTATACAACCACATAGCAGGTTAACTCTTGAAGGCCTAATGTACTTAGCGGTACAACTTGTCAAGATTTTTACCTGCTACAATAGGAAGCTTTTGGAATTGGACTTTGTTGTAACTAGAAGGAAATACTAAAACTGAATTTTCTGCGAGGTTTACTTAGCAATATGTAGGCAAGGTTAGTCAAGCTGGAAGGCTTTAAGTAAAGGGAAAAAAAATCTACGGATCTAACATGAACATTTTTATTTCCAAATATCGGCAGTATTGTATCTCAACAAATGTGAAAATTTGAGATTGTACGTTTTGTGAAGTTTTGATGATTATATAGAAACGTATTTGTATTTTTTTTCATCGTTCAGGAAAGATATTACATCGTAAACGTTTTCTTGACTGCTAAAATTCAGCACGAACTCTATTGAAATTAAACACGAAAATGAAGTGCGATTACTTTTTTTGGTTTGTCTTTTGTGGTACTTTCTGTAACGGTATATTTACTGAAACTGGAATATACTTGGAAAGTATTCGCGAAAAGCTTACACAGAATGTAATGTCATGCTAATGAAATAAGAGATGTTTCAGTTGAAATATTTTTCTTGCTTTTCCTTTTAAAATAACATTGATTAAAGTAATCTTATGTTTTTTCAAGAAACAGTTAAGCTTCATTTTTCTATCAGGAAGCATGTAGAGCTTATTACCTTTAACGCATATGTTTAAGGAAGTTTCTGATAAAATGAAAAAAAGTTCAGTTTTATTCCTTTTTCATTCAAAATTTGAAAAATACTTTTAGAGTAATATGTTAGGTTTTCTAAAATATCAATTTAAATTTAATATTTCTTTTTTCTGCATAACTCTTACTATGTTTCAAATTACGCATTTGAAAAATCTAAATCATAGATTTTATTATCACTCAAACCTGTTATGCGGTGGATAGGGACCGCATGAAAAAACCGCCTAAAAAATGTTCCAACTTCACGGGTAGCCATCAAAAGTTGTTTTCTCAACACAGTTTAAAAATACTTTTCTTTATGCGGTGGATAGGCACCGCGTAAAAGTCTCACATTGAAAATAACCCAAATATTTATCTTTAAACGACATCAAAATAAACCAAGTTATGCTAATTTTGCCGACTCCCGAAAACTTTATGGAACAAGGAAATTTTTGGGAGGTCAGTGACTTTCCATCGGTATGCGCCTGTCGTCAACTGAACATACTACATCGCACTCGTTTTATAAATAATTTCCGCTCGTTTTATAAATTTTCAAATACCGCACAAAAAACAAAATCGCACAAAAACAGGTTTGCATGTAATGTGCTGTTTTATGAATAAATTGAATATTTTTAATGAATTACCCGAAACAATATTTAAAGAAATTTATAGAATTCGAACTCTAATGTTGCCTTTCAAACGAAAATCATCAGTAGGTCCATCCGTTAAGGAACTGTGGTGGCAACGATACAAAAGTACAGAGGGTTTAGAGCAAAAACTGAAACGGAAACAGCGTTATTAAAGAACAATTTCAAATGATTACACTTATTTTGCGGTTACAAGAAACCAATTTCTAAGCTCACGGAATCAGCTTACGAATCATAGAAAATTCTGGAAAAGCTAACATTTTCATACCGATTGTTGTATTCAAGTCTTTGTTAGACACTTCAGTACGCGTTAGTCTTAAAACAGTATCCAGTTAAGATTCAATCAAGCTTAATTATTCACACAACATGGATTTTTCCAAAAGTAATTGTGTTTGAATCTTTATTTAAAATTTAAATTTCCTCGTCAAATAAATACGAAAATGAAATGGCAACTTTTTAACTTACGAAATTGTAAAACTGATGTAGAGTTCCATTTTTAATCTATGAGAAATCTAACAATTGACAATCCTAAAGATTTAGCAATGCGGTTTGGAGTATCAATACAGACTTTTAGTGTGTACCCCATCGTTCTTTAGTAACTGAATTTCAAATTACTTCAATTTTTATAATTCAGTTAACTTGGGACTTATCTACAAATAATTCCTATTTTTGAGAGCGTTAGAGAAACTGTGACGAATGGGCATAAGAAACCGAATATAAAAGACATGGAGCACATGTTGCACGTAAAAGTCGCCAGTTCAAGTTGTAGGGTCTGGTGGGGGAAAGTGGTCAATGGGGTCAAGTGGTCATACGTCAAATAAATGGCAATAGCTTAGAGAAAAACGTTCGAAAGAATGTGAAAATTTTATTTTAGAGTAGGGCAGTTAGAAACTACTTTTTGAATATAAAATTTTACAACTGGCAAAATGTTATTTGATAAAAAGAATTATTTTGCGTGAATATGAAAATTTTAAAAATCTAAACACCTCTTAACTTTCTTGGGAAATTTTGTTGCTTAGAATTATGAACAGATTGACGGCACAGGAAGCTTCCTACATGTCTCAAGAACTGTTACTCGTTAGCAGTTAGCTGAATCTATGTTAGATAATTTTTTAGAACAATTTAATTAAGATGGGGTAAAGTGGTCATAATCTTAGGCTTAACGAATATTGTTCTTCCAATGTCATTGAATCTTCAAGTATAAGGCAGATACAAATTAAATATTAATTTTGCTTAATATGTATTGCTTTTGCAGGAAACGGGTTAAATATACGAGTACATGCGTATATATACGCATATATACTCGTGTAAGCACGTACATAGACGTATTCACATAAATGCACCAATAAATACGTAAATGGGTATCTGCAAGTATATTTTATCCATATAGCTATACATTCTACTATACACGTATATGATCGCTTATACTCGTGTATATACGAACACTTATATACTCAGGTAGACACGTATATATGCGTACGTACTCGAGCAGACACTTACATACAAGCATAAGAAATACAAGTATATAGGGTGAGTTTAAACTCTTAAACAAATTATTAAAAGGTGTTAGAGGAGAGGATAAGAAGTAAGGATCACATAAGGAACAAATGGTCACAAACACAATGCCGACGCACTACATGCACGCAAAGCCAGAAACTGATGGATGCAAAAAAGGTCACAAATTTATTACACAAAGACAATTTTACACAGCATTTTAGGTCTTAGAAAAGTTTTAAAGCGTTTGATGAAATTTGCGGCCTGCAGCTGTAATACATGCGTCGCATTCACTTATCACTCTCTGTTGCAATAACGAGACTTTCGAAAAACTTTCATCAGCCGCTGCACCTTTGTTGCGATGCGTGTATTAGAACTACTACAGGCCGCAACTTTTAACAACTGCTCTAGGTAGATTCATCTTTGTGCTACAATTTTGTGCCCTGTTTTGCATCCATCAGTTTCTGGCTTTGTGTGCATGTAGCGCGTCAGTGATTATAACTGCCTTATGATTCTTTGCTTCTTATCCTCCATTCTCACACCGATTTGGTTTTTGCCCAGGAGCTTAGATTCACTCTGTAGGCCAACAAGTATATAAGCGTATATTCTCGTGTATACATACATGCACTGGTGTATACACGTAAATGTACGAATATACGTCTATACAGGTATATAATCGTGTTTACACACATTCATGCGTACATACTCGCGCTTCCATATTATATATACGTGAGTAGACACGTACCCCCAAAGACGCACTGGATGTATCCACGAATTAACTCGTGTATACCCGTATATGTATGTATGTACACTTATATATGCGTATATACATCTACTATATACGTATATACTCAAGTATGCACATATTTTCTCGAGATACAAGTGCATACGAGCATATGATGTTCGTTTATACGAGTATATACACGTGACACGTATATACATGTGACACGTATGTATTCATGTAGACACGTATACACTCCTGAAGGTAATTACGTATACATGCTTATGCACATTCTTATATACACGTATATACTTGCGTAGGCGCATTCATGTATGTATCTGATATGTACATGTATCTACTCTATACTACTATACATGTATCTATAGGAACATTTTCACTCGTGTATAACACAACACGTACATATTCGTGTATACACGCATGTACTGGTAAATATACTTGTAACCACAAAAACAACCGAAATATGCAAGTATTAGGGTTATTTATGATGGTTTTGCATCTATTTCTAACTATGACCACTTTACCCCATGCTATGACCACTTTCCCCCACCCCATGGGTAAAGTGGTCATAAAAACGTAGGGAAAAGAAAGTGCTATAAAACTACTGAAATCAATATTTTTCTTCCTAAAATTAAATGTATTGTGTTCTTTAATAATAATAGAAACGTAGAACGTCCTTTTTCATTTTCGCAGTATACGATTCACATTAGTAAGTGATATAGATGATAAATAATAAAAATTGTATTGCACGTGATGAATATCCAAACTTTTTGCAGTTTGAAAAATAATAGAAACGTAGATGTTAGGACGACATCAAGAATGTCGACTTATTTTTAATAATTGGAATAAGTAATTTTGTAAGTGCAATGCTGTGCTGTAAGTTTCGCATTAAGTTTATTCACTCATACCTCTTAAGAGAAATGAAAAGGCCAACTACTAGGTCCACACATGGCCGAGCACTGCATTTAGGTGGATGGCAACTGGAGCGTTTTCTGGTACTAACAATAGCTTGGTTTTTAATATGAATGTTTTTATTTCTGACACAAATTAGTGAATCACTATCAGAAAAAGGTAACCAAAAGATTTAGTGTTTTTGAATTGATTGCTGAAATTTATTGGTCAAAAGAAATCAACAACCAGCACTTAAATGGCCGACTACAGGAGCTTTTACCCTATGCTTCAATTAGTATCACAAGTTTTCAGAGCAAACGATTTAGCGCTTTTGAATAGCATGTTTAGACACAGCAGGGCAATAATTTTTCTTTTTACATAGACGGCGAGACGGATAGCTTAAGGAGCAGTATAGTTTCACCATAAGAAAAAATGAAAAGCTCAATTTTATTTTTTTGGTTGGAGAGATTTCGCATATTTGGAGTATTTTTGAATAGTAGATCTCAGCGCCTTTTTGACTCTGGCGCCGTCGTGCCTCGCACGACCTTTCACATTGGGAATGCGCGGCCCTTTCCACAGTGGAGCGAAAACGACCGAAACCGCTTAAAAGATTTTTTCTCTATTCAACCAATGGCGGATTAATATATTCGCACAGGCCTATATCTTAGGCAATCAGAACTGGAATTTTAAGAGCTCTTCGTTCACTACAAAGCTAAAGATAGCCTGTAGACGGTGACGAACCATGAATGAAAGGTTTTGATCAAAACCGAAAACTGGGGAATTCAAAGCTATTTTTTTCAAAACGCTTTACAAAAAATGTCCTCTTATATCCTCTCAGAAATTGATAATTAATCATCAATGGTCTGTAGAAAGACCCTGAAAAGGATTTAGCTGCGTAAACCTGCGAACTTTGGACCCTGACCCGAAACAAATCAAGAAAAATCCATTATAACATGCATGAGTAAACGAACAAGCGAGAGCGGTTTAAAAACGTTTTTAAGCGCTTTTTGGTGTTTTCGCCCAACAGTGCGGCCCAGACGAAACATTTTCATTTGCCGTAAACATGAACGTGATGAGAAATGTGATGACTTTATAACAGATTTATGAAAATTAATCAAGCATTTTGAATATGGAACTTTAGCGAACAGTATATTACGCGACCATATTGTTTTGGAATAGCCGACAGAAGCATTCAGGAAAAATTGCTGCGAGAAACTGATTTATCCCTGCAACAAGCCATAGAGATACGCAGATGAGCAGAACTGAGCAAACAGCAATCTGATATTATACAGCGGGAAAAAGAAATTTATCTCCTAATGAGAAAAGACTGTACAGAAAAAGAAGGAAGAATTACGAAATTTCAATCCTCACACACTGCTTCGCGAAATAAAAGAATCCGCAAAATCTGATTTGTTGAGTAAAAAGAGGGACTCTAGTTATTTGTGCAAGAGATGTGGTAGGCAACATTCAAAAGGACTGTGCTTTGCGTACGGGAAACAGTAATTTGTGCAAGGGACTACTTCATTTTGTAAATAGAAGTCAAAAGCTGTGAATTCGATTCAAGAGAATGTCATTGTTCATGACGTTTTTCATGATGGTACTTGTAATTCATGTTGGATGCATAAAATATAGGTAGGAAATAAAATTTTGATATATGTTAGATACAGATTCTAGTGTAAACGTCATCTAAAATAATGTTTTTAATTCTTTGAATTTTACTGCAATTATGTTAGACCTACTAATTTAATGTTGGAGGCATCTGTTAGGGTGTTTAAGGCAGACTGGTCAACCTGTTGGTTTTGCATCTAGGGGTTTGTCTACCGCTGAACAAAACTATGCTCAAATTGAAAAAGAGTACTTGGGATCTGAGGACCCTCAACCTTCAAATTTTTCTTCTTTCTGGAAGAAAAATGTTATGTATATTTTAATTCTGAACAATTTGATACCTTATTTATTACCATACGTTAACTTTTCAAGTTATCGTAAAAATGCGTAAATTTTACCCATAGATTTGTTTACAGCAGCTATTCAAGCCTGTTTTTCTCAGGTGCCGGTTTCTCGTTTTGCGTGCGTGATGTATCAAAGTTTCTTATTTCCGTAAGACTTTTCATGCATGTTTGTCTAATTTATTATTAAGGTCTGAACATAAGTTTTAACTAGAAATGAAAGTTAATACTAAAAAAATGTTTTCGCCCAAAATTTTGGAATGTTTTGATATTAACTTATAAAATTTCGAAAAAAAATAAGTAATCAAAAAAATAAATAAATTTAGGTTCAGACCATTAAAATAAAACAGACGAACATGCATTACGGAATATATAAGAAAAGGAATTCCGTAAACATTATTACGGAATAAATAAGTTTTACGGAAATGTATAAAACTTTCTGAGATATCACGCACGCAAAACAGGAAACCTGAGAAAACGCAATCTGAGAATAAGAGGCTAAAACAGCTGCTGTTAATAAATCTCTGCACGGAAAGTTTACGCCTTTATTCAATAAAGTCGAAAATTTTGAAGGTTAAGGGTCCTTAGACACCTTAAGTATCGTATTTGCGACTAAAGTTCAATAATTGTGCATATGATAGGAAAATAATTGTGCATAATGATCATAAACCTCTTGTATCAATTCATAATGAAATTATTATTAATATATTACGTAGACTGCAATGAATGAAACTAAAATTGCTTTGATACGATTTTGATGTAAAATATGTACCAGGCAAAAATTTATACGTAGCCGATATATTATCCAGATCGTACATTAATGAGATTAATAATGATGAGTTCCTAAAAGAGATAGTGCATTGTGTTAAAGCTACTAGACACTTGCAGGTTAGTGAAAAAATACTAAAAGAATTTCAAGAATGTACTTTTAAGGATTCAACATCAAGTAATCTGGTGTCCTTGAGTAAAAATGACTGGCCTCATAGTAAGAATAATGTTCCTGAAAATGGTAATTTTTTTTTCAAGTTGAGGCAGGTTCTTTTCGAGGAGGATGGGATACTGTTTTTAAACAATAATAAAATTATTGTTCCGAATGAGCTTCGAAAAGAAATGCTTGGGAAAATTCGCGAGGGACCTTTGGGTATGGATAAAAGTTAAGAGCAAGACTATTTTTTTATTGGCCAGGTATGAGTAATGATATTGAAAACTTAGTTGCTAAATGTTCTATTTGTGAAAATATAGGTCGAGTGATTCTAAAGAACCACTCATAGCTCATGATATTTTGTCATTACCTTTTGAAAAAGTAGGGTGTGACCTTTTTGAATTTGGCAAAAAAGATAACTTAGTGCTTATGGATTATCTAACAAAGTGGTTAGAAATCGTTTCAATTGCTAATGAACAAGCGAATGAAGTAATAGCTTGAAAGTTATATTTAGTACTCATGGCATTCGTTGATTCGTTGTTGCAGATAATATGCCTTTTGGTTCCAGGGAATTTAAAAAAATTGCATTAGATTGGGATTTTGAAACAATCAATAGCAGTCCAATGTATCCTAAATCTAATGGCCAAGCGGAAAGTGGAGTTTGCTAAAAATATAGTTAAAGAATGATAAATATAATTAAAAAATGTTACGCATCTAATCGGGATATATACATCGCGCTCATAGAATAGAAATACACCTATTAAAGGCTAAGATTTTTCTCGCTCCCAAGTCCTAATGAGTAAAAGAAATAGTATTAAACTGCCAATAAGGGGAGTTAAAACCTGAATTATAATTAAACATTCGGGATAAAATTATTAATGAGCAACAAATGAGTAAGTTATATTATGAAAAAACTTCCAAAAAACTTGAGCATCTTCATAAAGGTCAAAACATGTTAATTCATAATGGTAACGAATGGGAAAGAAGTAAAATAGTTACAACTGATTAAAAAAAACCTCGTAGTTACCACATGAAACAAGAAAATAATCGCGTAGTAAGGCGAAATAGGTGCCATTTAAGATCTTCCTATAATGAGCTCAGCTTTAGATTTGATTGCGATGTGGATGGTTCTATAAATGCTGAAAATGTAACAGGTAATTCAAATAACAATTGCTCTAGAATTAACTCAACACATTATGTTACAAAATATGGAAAAACTGCTATACCACCATATAGCTATGTTGCACCGGTAAAATAGTTTACCTGTAAATACTGGAGTCGGTTTGTGTATATAGTTTTAATGTTTAAATTCCGAAAAAGAAGGTATTTTATGCGATTTGCTTATCAGCTTTAACTATAATTTGATGATTGTGTGTAGTGTATAAATAGCATCTCCTATGGTTTAACTGCGAACTCTTGCTAAGGCTTGTAATTGTTTAGGTAGTGCTTTTAATAAACGTACATAAAATAAAACAGAAATCCGGATTCCTTTTTCTCTAAATGGATGACAAGTCATCAAAAAAGCTTTGTATTGAATATCTTTTAATGTTCTCTTTTTGCAATGAAATCGGCTCCTTTTGAGCTCCAAAAGATGTATGTGCAACAAGACTGTAATTTGCTTATTTTAAACGCTTTAGTGGTTAATTGATATTATCATACATAACAGTCCATTTTTCAAGGAAGTTACTGATGTTGTAGACAGGAGGTATTTCGGTATGTCTTAGTTCTGAAAAAAAAACAAACTAATGTGTCTTTCCTACTGGTTTGCTCAACAATGTATGCTTAAAATTGCAATGCAAATGCAAACTTGGCTAACCTTGTAGAAAATAGTTATTGATGCTACGAAAATCTCCTATTTTTTAGTTCATTTTAAATATTCGGATGCGGTTTACTGCACCTTACCGTGTATTAGAGTTACAAGAATTATCAAAACTAGTAATTTTACATGACTGAAATTTTAGCAAAACATTTCAAGACAATCAACATGCAAATGCCTTGAATTAAACGCTTATATAGTGATGCCACGGAAAGATGGTGAATAACCTGAGAGAGGGAACATAATACTTCATTTTGAAGATAAAGGGTTCAACCACTTCTCCCTTCACACCCAAACCCCCTTTGGCAGCTGCGGCGACTTGCCACCAGCGACGGGTGGCATTTGATAATTTTAATGCTTTTACCACTTAATGTCCGGCCCCTCAAATCCAGGCCTTAATATTTAAAAAAGGGAGAAAAACAAACAGCTTCGTCTGGATGTTCCGATCTAATGGTGTGAGTATTGACGTGGTAGACATTGATAGTCCGGAGGAGATGGAATTTCAAACACACAACAAAATGCGTTCAAATTTTAACAGTATAGATATTCCCGCTTTCATTTCATCTCTCCGCGGAACAACTATACTTAAGTAACCCTACAAAATTTTTACATGAAATGTAAGAAACGCCTAACTTGTAATGGGAAACACTTGCCACTAAATGTAATTTGTTATAGTTGTGATTTAATCTTAATTTTTGCGAATACTTCAGTTTATATTATCCTGTCCGACATAAGCTAAAAGTTTACTCATGCTAAAAGAAAGTACGAATTCAATGTTTTCTTTTTTATGTTTATGCATTATCGGTTTCATTTGCGTATGCCTTCAAAAAAAATACATGTAACTTCAAGACAATGTAGGAAATAGCACGTCAGAGGGCAAAACATAAAAGGTTTAACCTGATCCACAGCACATGCCTCTAAGGACCTGTCAAGTGTCGCTAATCTCAGTTCATGGTTTAGGCCTGGGGTCACCTAACTTCTAGGTTAAAGGGCAATACCTAAAAATTCTGCGACTCGGGGTCAAATTTTACTTCAAATCTTCAGTTCTCATTCGCCAGATGTCAGAAAAATGAACACCAGTGGCATAACCATTTTCTCCAGTTACATCAGAACTGACGTTCGTTAATTTCCTTGGTTAAAATATTCAATTATCAAAATTATTCAGAATATTGATTGTAAAAACGTCTATTTATGTAGACATCAAATACATTGATTTTTTTTAGATAAGTGATTATTAGTAATTATTCCCGAAAAAACATTTAGTACCCATAAGAATTTTGTATGGCCTTATTCATTCCTTATTGACTTAGAAATATTTTCCAACATCTTTTTCTGTAGAGGACTAGTTTTAAATGACACTGTTGCATTCAGTAAAATGTTAAAAAAAATGTATATATTTCAAGCTCTTCCAGTAAAAGTAGCAACTTTTTGCTGTTCCAGTTCCTGGGTAAGCTGGAAAACCTTTTGCACATTTTTAAATTACATATTTCCTAATTAGTGTGAAAATTGGATAGTCGCACAATGTAAATACATAATTACTCATAGTGAACCTAAACATACCCAGTAATACTGGTTTTGTTTTTTATTTAGTTAGTCAGTTGTCGCCGGCCACATTTTCTATTCTCGCGGGCCATAGTTTGGAGACTCCTGATGTCGGCGATTAAAATGTAGATCAAACTCTGCAAATTCAAAAGAACGTTCTTAGTTCAGAAATGGTTTATTAATGGAATTATTGTCAATGGCTTAACGGAATGGCATATTCAACTATAAATACTTTATGAAAAACAATGACAGTTTTAATAGGCGATATTAGTCAAAATGGTATAGATTTCTGCTTGCTTTAAAAAGGATAGTTCAATACAAAACTATGCACCTGTAGGTATTCTGAAGGAGCCAAGTTCCAGTTGCGAAATGAAAAAACCCTAACTTGAATTCGCAATCCGTATTCGCAGCGACTGATATCTAAAGAAACAACTATGAAACCTCATGGGAATTCACTGTAATGTTCTTTGACTTTTTAAAAACGGTTTTTGGTAAGAAAAATTAATTCAATTGGAGTTACGTATATACTTGAAACATTACTTATTCTTTTTACAGTCACCATGGCAACGCCACAGTCGGTATTAGATGACATCGCGGAGTTTAAAAGGTGGAAAACGGTGCAAACAAGAAAAATGACTATAGTGGAAAACAATGAAAAGGCTCTGAAAGAGAGAATTAAAACATTAGAATACAAAGTGCTCTGTCTCGAGCATAGTAAGTATTCAACATTTTTGTAAAGTGTTAAGATTACTTGCAGTAGTACATAACTTTAACTATATAACTCAATTTCGTTTTGCTGAAAATTAAATAGCGATACAGTCAACTGTAACCTTTGTTTGGCAGAGGCAGTTTCTGTCCCGATTGAAGCTCTTGGACGCAATTATCTTAAATAATCGAAAAAAACAAACAAACCAGGAATGAAAAAAGTAAAATATTATGTAATCTAAATTTATCCGAAAATTTCAAACAAATAAGAGTAGGCTGTCACTGTCGCTCTCTTTAAATAAAACAGAAACGTACTCGATTATTGAGCCGCGAGTCATGTCATTTTCAAAACATGGTGTAAAAAAAATCAGTTGCATATCTATTAAGGTAAAACTTATTAACGGGATACATAGCCATCAGTCCCGCTTCTTTCAATCTACATCTTTTTCCAGAATATTGGAACTACCATGTAACAAGTAGTCTCTTGACAGAAATTCTGTTTTGATTGCCAAAATTTGACTTGGTAACTGCAATTTGGTGGACATTTTCATAAAAGTGCAGAAATTAGACCGAATTGCTGAACCTTTCAAAAGAACAAAGGACAGTGATACTTTAGTACTTCGGTAGTAGTTTAATCTACTTTGGCGAAACTTAAAAAATATTGCAAAAGTATCCACAGAGTCTGCCTCTCATGCTTTACTATATTTTTGTGCTGTTAAAATTTCTAATCTTTTTTAAATGACTTTATATAGTATAGAAATTGCCTCTTAAAAGAACTTTTTGGTATTTTATTTGGTTGATGCATTCATGTACGTTTTAGCCCAATTTCTGACGCCGGTATATATAGGAGAAACTAAGAAGGTTTAACCCATAGGGATACTTGACCCATGAGAATTTTTTCCACGAAAAGGATAGTTGCGGAAAGTTTTAGTCATATTATTGGATGATCAGTCACACAACAATATTTTAAAGATGTTAGCCATTTCAGAATTATCAATGGTTTTAAAGAAATTCAATGTTAAATACTGCGCGAAAAAAGTTAATTTTGAAGATTTTGAAATTTTTTAGATTTTATCCTCCAGTTTTGAGGAATAGAATTTTAAAAGCATATATGTTTTAGTCACTTCTCTAGCTATCTATTGATAGACAGTAGTTTTATATAACATTAATCTAAGTTGCTAAAACCTTAAGGTAAACAAACCAAAAAAAAAAAAAAAAACAACTAGAGAGCTTTGACCCAAAGATTAATTTGTTTTTTTCAATGATTTTTTTTTGAATAGATTAGTGTGATTTAGGCCTTATGATTTGATTTTCTTGATCTAGGTTCCTAAAAAGTTTAAGTAAACAAAAAAAGCTACTTAGGAAGCTTTGACCCGAGATAACCAGAGAGACTTGACCCAAAGAATAATTTTCAATGGATTTTTGTTTGTGAATTGCTGAAGTATTGTGGTTTAGACCTAAACGATTTGCTTTTATCTAAGCAATAATTTTAATATTGTGAAAGTGAAAGGTTTTTTTGCTGTAAAGAATAACTAAGATATGTTAGTTTAATAAATGTTTTTTTTTTCGACAAATAACTAAAATACTAATGATCTTTTAAATCCAATGATTTGTTTCTTAATAAAATAACTGAAATATTATTTAGGTCGTAGGTGATAAAGCTTTAAAATAGACTTCTGTTTTTTGCTGATGTGCAATGAGATTATTTTTTATAAAATCTGCAACACTTCACCTAAATAGTGAACATTTGTTCATTCACTTCCAAGTATCACTTATTAAAGCAAAAACACTTATGAAGGCAAAATCAAACCTGCGTTAGATTTCAATATCTACGTGTCTCCTTACTTTCATGAGGAAGGGGGGGGGGGGGTCATGGCTCCCTAGGTGTTGGATCAAGTCTCCCCAGCTATAGGGACACTTAACACATTTGTAGACTTGATAAATATAACTTTTTGTACCATTTCTCCTTATAAATATGCTATTATTTTAAGCCATAATAAGGCGCAAAATAGAAAACTATTTACGTACATTTTTATTTCGTTCTAACTATTCTACAAAACAAATGGAAAAAATAAAACCAAATTTGGGTTCCATTTTCGAAGTACTGTAATTTGCATTTCGATTCTGCCAGGAAAGTAATTCCCAAAACATTAGAATACAAAATTGTGTAGTTTGTTTCTTATGTTTTTCTGCGAAAGTAGTTTAGACTTAAGATAGTACTGCCGTAAGAAGAAAAAGTGCAGTAGTAGCAGAAATGAGTTTTCGAGATATTTAAAGAAACAACTTTTGTATACCAGGTCAACAATTGTTAAATGCTTAAACTTGACGATTTTTTTTCGTGCTTAATTTTTGGCGGAAACTAAAACTAGCTTACACATCTCAGCTTAAGAACAATAAATCTCCAAGACTGAAAGTACTCAATATGAGCGTTTAGAGCAATTCATTTTCTACTGCCCATTCGAAAAGATTGCAAGTTATAAGCTTCATACCTTGAAAAGACGAGTAAATTTAATAAATCGCAAAAACCATGCAGTTGAATTTATAAATTAAATATATATATATATATCAGCGATCTAATGAGCTGTATTTTAATTCCTCTTTAAAACGCACCGAGTCATAGTAGATTATTTTCAAATAATGTTTTACTAGGAGTAGCACTGTTGAAACTCTCTTTATGATCCTAAACCCTTTAAATAAAATTCTTATTTTTGAAATAAAGGCTTATATCATCTTGAATGTAAGTGATATTTTTACGGAAACAGGTAAAATGTATGCATATTAAGGTGTCTCGAAAAAAAAGTTGAACTCTCAATTTGCAATACCCCACGAAAGTTGTGTATTGGTTAGTGCAAAACAGATATAAAATATTATCCAGTTAGAACATTTCCTTGGGTTCTAACAAGGCTTAAATCTCCAAAAAAAGGAAAAAATAGTACATTTTCAAAATCTTATGAAAATTGAAATTTAAAATGTCTTTTAATTCCATTCAAATACTTTATTTTAATACTCTTTTCCGTATCTTTGAAGTTGTTTAAAATATTTATCGTTTTCAGCTCGTACGTAAGCAGTAAAATTTCGCGCAATGAACAAAAATTCCGCTTTTCTAGGTTTTTTGCACAATGACATTTCCTTTATAAACTTATTATTTTACAAGGAATGTGCACATATTTACAATTACTATATGGTTTTAACAGTGTGGAAAACGCCCAAGAACTGAACTGAACTGAGTAGTTAAGTTTAAATAAATTAGCCGGACTCGCGCACCTCGTAGCAGTTCTTATAGCAGTATGTAATATTCAAAATTCTTGAGATTTTATTTTCGAGAGAGTTCGTTGCCGATATCTTCATTATGTTGTGTTTATTAATTAACAAGTTTTTATTTGCAACTAACATTGTAGTTTATTGTGCTGTAATTAAAAGTTTCTAAGTTAAAAAAGTTCAAGTGTTTGTGTCACAATTTCTACACGAAGGAATATCTGAAGACTTCAGTACAAATGATTTCATTGCCCCGCGACTTTTGGAAGCGTTGAAGAAGTTAAATAGATGGTAAGAGTTTTTAAATTTAGAAACTTACTTTGGCGAGCAACATGGCATCCCTGCCGGGACTGCAGTGAAGTTATTTGATTTGTATTTAAAAGTTAAGAACTTTGTTGAAATGTCTAAAACAAATGAAGATATTCAACCTAAAATGTCAAAAAGTGTAGAAAATTTATGTAAAAAGCGAGCTGTAATGCGAGCTGCTGTAACAAAAGCAGTAAATAAGCTAGAAACAGAATTGGCAAAGAGTGAGGTGGATGCAAACATCGTGGAAGAACTTGTAGAAATATTAACTTTAAAATTTGAAATGCTAAGCGCTGTAGATAGCGAACTAGAAGCTAATTTTGAACCGAACGAACTCGAAAAAGAAATTGAAACTTCGGAAGAATATCGCGAGAAAGTGACTGTTTGGAAGTTTCGAGCTACTAAACGAATTAATGAAATGCGTCAGAATTCGTTGGAAGTCAGTCGCATCAGCGAAAATCAAAATAGAAGCTTTGAAACAAGCAGCAACAGTACTATACGAGTTAAACTTCCGAAATTGACTATCGCGAAGTTTTACGGAGATGTGAGCCAATGGTTAACATTCTGGAACAGTTTTGAATCTGCGATACATAAAAATGAACTTTTGAATAATGTTGACAAATTCAACTACCTAAAGGCATATTTAGGTGGAACTGCCATGAACACAGTTAAAGGATTTCCAATTACAGCTGAAAATTATGATAACGCGATAAGAGCATTGAAGGACCGATATGCTGAAACTGACTTATTAATTAGTGCTCATATGAATAATATCATCAATATGCAACCTCTTAGAGACTCTAATGATGTTCGTGCATTTCGAAGATTTTATGACAACTGTACAACGCAAATACGGTGTTTAGAAGCATTAGGTTTGTCATCGGAAAATTACACTAGTGTATTATGCCCCCTGCTATTAAAAATCCTTCCTGCGGATTTAGTTTTAGAATATAGCAAATTAGAAAGTAATACCCATTCAAATCTGACAAACTTACTTGATTTTCTGTCAAAATCTTTGATGTCGCGAGAAAGAGCAATGCATATTATGTCAGTTAACATAAATCAAATTTCCCCCAACGAGACTTTCGCGCCACATAGGCAAAACACTGTCGAAAACCGTGTTAGAAATGATTCAAGGAAGAATAGGAAACAAATCGCTACCGCGTCTGAACTGATTTCTACCGATGAGATAGAAAATCCCAGAAAAATTAAATGCGTATTTTGCGATTCATTTACCCATTTCAGTTCTGAATGTGAATCTGCCAGTAATTTATCGCTAGAAGAACGGAAAAATATCCTGATGAAAAAGGGAGCGTGTTTCAAGTGTTTAGAAATTAGGAAGCATATTTCTCGGTTTTGTAAAGCAAACGTAAATTGTAAGCATTGTAAGGGAAAACATTCTTCTTTAATGTGTTTTACTAAATATAAGCAGAAACTTAACGTAGATAAGAATGTCCCTCCTGAAAATTCCGTCCTCTCAAACCAATCTTCGTCGAATGAAGTTTATTTGCAAACTTTAATTGTGCGTATTCGAAATCAAGGTTTAGAACATTTACTGCGTGTAATTGTCGATTCAGGGTCACAAAAAAGTTACATTTCGGAATTTGCTGCAAATAAAATGGGGTTAAAGAGTTCGGGAACTGAAATTGTTAAGCATGGGCTTTTTGGAGGGATAGAAACTACAGAACAGCATAATCGTTATTCTGTGCTCTTGAGTAGTCTTGATCGGAAGCATAGTTTTCAAATTGAAGTAATGGATCAGAAGAAAATTTGCGCTTTTATTCCGAAGGCTAAGACAGGTCAGTGTATTAAAATTTTGAAGCGGGCTGGTATATTTTTGAGTGATATATCGTCAATGAGTAAAACATGTTTGTATGAAGAAAATAATAATGAAATACACATGTTGTTAGGAGCGGATATAGCGGATAAATTATACACGAATGGAATCAGACATTTTTCGAACGGTTTAGTTGCTGTTAAAACTAAGTTGGGATGGACACTCATGGGAAAAGACTCAAATAAAGCTAACGTAGATAATTCACTGTTACTGTTATCTCTTCATGTTAATGACGCTAAAATAAATGATTTGTGGAATTTAGATTCTTTGGGAATTCTTGATCCAGGTGAGAAAATAAATAAAAAAGAATCCCAAGAATTGGCGTTAAAGCATTTTAGAGATACAATAGGAAGGCAAGAGGATGGGAGATATATTGTTTCTTTACCGTGGGTAAAAGATCCTCATTTGCTAAATGATCATAAAAATTTGGCAGAAAAACGTTTGAAAAATACGGTAAAAAATCTTAAATATACAAGAAACTTAGGGGACTACGAAAATGTCTTTTGTGAATGGGAAACAGTGGGAATAATAGAAAAAATTCCAATTTCAGAAAATAAAACTGAAACTGCTTCTCATTATCTCCCACACAGAGCAGTAGTTAAGGAAAGTTCGACTACTAGAATTCGTCCAGTTTTTGACGGATCCGCTCATTTACCAGGAGGTTTATCTCTTAATGATTGCATCGAGAAAGGGCCTAATTTGATAGAATTGATCACTACCATCTTGAACCGTTTCAGGATTGGAAAGTTTGGGGTGGTTGCTGATATTCGTCGAGCTTTTTTACAGATAGCTTTGCAATCAGCCGATAGGGATTTTTTGCGTTTTTTGTGGTGGGCAGAGGGCAATCCAGAAAAGACACTAATTTATCGCCACGCTCGTGTCGTTTTTGGCGTAAGTTGCAGCCCTTTTCTTCTGGCCGGTACACTTGCTTACCATCTCGATCAAGCCCCAGATGAACTTAAAGAAACTGCGCAAAAACTTAGAGATTCTCTTTATGTGGATAATTGTGTGGCTAGCGTAGACAGCGTAGCAGAATTAGAAAATTTCCGTGAACATTCTTGTAGGCTTTTATCATCCGCAAAATTTGATCTTAGAGGTTGGCAGAGTAATGCATTAATTCCTGAAATCGCTAACTTGGAAAAAAGTGAACCGGTGTCGGTTTTAGGACTTTTGTGGAACACCGCTGAAGACACGCTGTCGTGCGATGTCAGAAAAATAACAATAGATGGACCAATCACAAAAAGAACTATTTTGTCCGTTACACATCAAATTTTCGATCCGATTGGTTTTACTTGCCCAATAACTTTGATACCCAAAATAATTTTACAAGAATGTTGGAAAATCAAAGCTTCGTGGGATTCTCGGCTTCCCGATGAATTAGTGAAGCGTTTCGAAAAGTGGAAAAATGAGATTGCAAAATTGTACAGTCTAAAAATATCCCGACGTTTATCCAAATTGCCATTTACTCTTAAAGACATAACTTTACACATTTTTTGTGATGCTTGCAAGACATCTTATGCTACGTGCATATATTTTAGAGTGGAACAGGTTGGATCCCCAGTAACTTGTCATTTGATTGCCGCTAGAGCTAGAGTTGCTCCTTTAAAAAAGATTACGATTCCTCGTCTTGAACTTTTAGCTTGTTCGATTGGAGCTAGATTAGCAAACACCATCATATGCGACTTACGTCTCGAAGCCGTAAAAACTGTCTTTTGGTCAGATTCTATGGATGTGCTATTTTGGATAAAAAAGGAAGGCCCGTGGGCAACATTCGTAGAAAATCGTGTTCAAGAAATCAGAAGACTGACAAAAATTGAACAGTGGAGATTCGTACCAGGAGTAATGAACGTAGCTGACATTCCGTCCCGAGGATGTACCTTAGGAAAGCTATTGCGTACGGAATGGCTGTGCGGACCGGACTGGTTGAAGAGATCTGCCGAATATTGGCCGAAAGACGAATTTCTGCCTGCCATGGAAGTAGTGAACGCAGAAAAGAAGAAAGTTATAATCACAGCTACTAACTCCGAAGATAAGGGAAAATACTACTATAGATATTCTTCTTACGTTAAACTACTACGAATCACCGCGTGGATTTACAGATTTGTTGAAAATTGTAAAAAATCCAAAAAAGATAGACGATTTGGTGTTCTTGACAGTAAAGAGCTTCAAAAGGCTGAACAAGTAATTTTAAAGCAAATTCAGTCAGAAGCTTTTGGAAGAAATCCTGACGCAAGATTAAGATCGATCAATACAATCGTAGGCGACGATGCCTTGATTCGAGTGAAAACGAAGATATTTTTTAGAGATGATGACATGCATTTTCGGCTTCCAGTTGTACTTCCCTCCGAACACCCGGTTGTCCTTAGTCTCATTCGGTGGAAACATAAAGAGTTAGGACATTGTGGCGTACAACTGCTTATGTCAGCGCTTCGAGAAAAGTACTGGATTTTGAAGAGCCGGAAAACCATTAAAAAGGCAATCAAGTCCTGTATTGTGTGTCGAAGATTCAACTCTAAACCGCCCGAAGTTCAGGAAAGTGTTTTACCGGAAAATCGTGTAAAAGATGCATCAGTTTTCGAAATTCTAGGAATAGATCTAGCAGGACCCTTGATCCTCAAAGATAACTCAAAAGTTTGGATTTTGATTTTCACCTGTGCTGTTTATAGAGCTGTTCATGTTGAGATGTTGACTTCAGTGTCTACAGATAACTTTCTTTTGGGGTTGAGGAGATTCATCGCGAGAAGAGGCAGACCGTCAATTATCTATTCCGATAACGGAAAGAACTTCGTTGGCGCAAAAAACCAATTAAGCAAGATTGATTGGAAAAAGATTCAAGATGAAACTACTGCTTCTTCTATTGCTTGGATTTTTATCCCCCCTTCTGCTCCCTGGTGGGGAGGATTTTGGGAAAGGTTAGTAGGAGTTTTGAAGAGAATTTTAAGAAAAGTTTTGGGTCAAACATCGTTGGATTATGAAGAGATGTTAACAGTCCTCTGCGACTGTGAGAGTATCATAAATTCGCGACCGTTGACTTACGTTAGTGATGACGTTCAAGATCTTACCCCGATTACACCTTCTATGTTTTTGCAAGAGATTAGAGAAATCGGTGTTCCAGACTTAGATGTGCTGGATCATCAGAAATTAAATAAACGTCACGCGTATACACAGAAAATACGAAAAGATCTCCGTTCGAGATTTCGAGTGGAATATCTCGGACAGTTGCGACAACCTATGACTAATAGAAATAATTCTCCAGTTCTAAAAGTTGGTGACTTAGTTATCGTGTGGACAGATAACTGTAAAAGAATTGACTGGCCACTCGGAAGAGTTCTAGAAGTGTTCACAAGTAAGGATGGATGTGTGAGAGTTGCTAAAGTCAAGACAAAACCGGGTGTCTTCATTCGTCCTGTTAAAAAGTTGTGTTCTCTGGAGTTGGGAGCGGTGTCATCTTGTGAGCTTCAAAAGTTAAAACCCCCTCCTGTGACTGTTCTTGAGGATTTGTGTTGCACCACCACCACCAGTTCATCACCTAGCCTGACAGCATTGAAGTTGAGTTCCGGAGTCCCGAGCCCTGAACTCAAGGTGGGGAGTGTGGAAAACGCCCAAGAACTGAACTGAACTGAGTAGTTAAGTTTAAATAAATTAGCCGGACTCGCGCACCTCGTAGCAGTTCTTATAGCAGTATGTAATATTCAAAATTCTTGAGATTTTATTTTCGAGAGAGTTCTTTGCCGATATCTTCATTATGTTGTGTTTATTAATTAACAAGTTTTTATTTGCAACTAACATTGTAGTTTATTGTGCTGTAATTAAAAGTTTCTAAGTTAAAAAAGTTCAAGTGTTTGTGTCACAATTTCTACACGAAGGAATATCTGAAGACTTCAGTACAAATGATTTCATTGCCCCGCGACTTTTGGAAGCGTTGAAGAAGTTAAATAGATGGTAAGAGTTTTTAAATTTAGAAACTTACTTTGGCGCGCAACAAACAGATTTCAGTCATTATATATCGCTCGGTAATCTGTGCTAATGGTGTTATAAATTTGTATATTTTTCAAGGTGAACTACTACTAATGATATGAAGATATTCGTAGGTCAAAGCTTAAATTATGCTTCAGTGTGATTCAAGAATAGACATTTTTAAAAAGAAAAAAAAAAAAAACATGCGTGAAATATAGACCTGCGCACACATTGAAAGTTATACAATCTGCTGATAGTGTGATACTCTCCTAAACCTCGTGGATCCGGTGATTCAATGAAATACTTATTTTGAGAACTCGTTATCGGCCATGGTAGTGGATTCAAGTCAAAATACTAAGAAGGTGAATTACAGAAGGGCATTCATGCAAAAGATTATCAATCAGAAAACGCTGCTGTAATTTTTAGAGAATTCTTTCCTCCAATATTAAGTTGGAAAGATTTCAACTGTAAAAGTTAAATGACTGGTCAATGTGTCTCAGTTTTAATGACTAAAAAAAAGAAACGATAGTTTAATCATTTCTAGAAAGCATACAACTTTCTCGAAATGACAAAGTAGCCTAATTTTATTTGTATTTTTATTGTATTTATATTCTGAAATCAAAATGAAGCATATTTTTTTAAGATATAATTTAAGAGTGTCTGGAAATCAATAGCAGTCCTGCTGAAAAAAAACATGCAGCTCCATAACTCCATTATCCCACGTTAACGAACGCTAGTGACTGAAAGTTTATCGAATTATTTTTTTGCCCTTTAAGTCAGTTTCTAAAACATCCTCTGATCGAGTTCTGTCAAATTTTTAATAACAGATGATTTTTCAAAAAACAGTTACAACTTTACCAATAATGCCTTAAACTTCAGTCTTTCACAGTTCAGCTAATGCTTGACCACGAAAAGAAGGCTGACCTTTAAGCGAAACAACATTTGTATCATTTGTAATATGACAATCTGCTAGAAAGCACCCATTAGTCAAAGGCAAGCTCTTTCTAACCCTATCTATTCCGAAATAACAATAATACAAATGATACAAATGGTGTTTTCATTTAAGGTGATCCGCCTATTCGTGGTCAAACTATACTGAAAGTGTTATAAACATGCGAGTGATTCAGCAGATTATTTATGGAAAAAGCAAGTTATGGATTGATTAAGCGATTTACACTCGCAATCATCAGTGTCAAAACTGAGTCCAACTTCAAACCTTAATTTAAAAATAGAAACCTGTTTAAAATAACATAATTCCATCTGCATGTGTTAGGACATTCATCTTTAAATCGAGTGAAATATGTCTTCCGTGAGCAAAATGCTCAAAATTGAGGGACTTTTGCTACGTTTTTGCCGAGTTTGCATCCTTATTTTACGGTATCGGACAAGATGCCAAATAATTTCTGCTTCCAGAAATACATTTTGCTATGCCCTTTCAGCTGCTTTTAATTGCATTTAATTCATTATAGTACTATAGTAAGGTTTCTTGGTACTTGAAAACTGATATACATTAAAGATAAATCCTTAATTTTTAGAATTACAGATTATTTTTAAATTATTGTAAGTAAAGTAATGTATGATGTTTGAAAAAGGCTTTTTGTTTGAAGGACCGGAAACTCTCCGTCGCCATTTTGTTCAATGACTAAATCAAAGATTTTTTGTCATTTAGCCTTTATAATTCCTTTTCCCCTCGCACTTTTAGTCACATTTATTTGAATGCCTGATTTTTTCTGTTATAAGAGATAAAGCCTCGGAAAGTAAAAAATATCCCAAATGTAGTTCTACAGGTCTCAAAATGACGAAATGCTTCTTTACCCTCCACTGGTGATGTGTCGTTCACCGCAAAAGTAGATCTTTGCATTCAAATGGTTACAGATTATATTTCGGCATGGAAAGGAACACAACTCAAAAGCGGCCTTTGACAAAAGGCAATATCAGTTAAAGTGATTTAATCTCAAAACCGTTATGGGATATTTCCTGAAAAGTTTTGCTGTATAAACTATTCTGCATACCCAAAGATTTTTTCTTCTAAATTAATAAATTTTAATGACTAGTCACTGTTGATTACATAGTTCATACGCCTGAACACAGCAGTATTTTGCTGACTAACTGCAAGTTTTGTAGCAAGAAAGAGATTAATTTTAGATTTCAAACCCCAAGTTAGTACTTTTTTTCTGAAATATTAAGATGTGTCACTTTCTTAGTCGGGCAGCGATGCTTGTATTTTTAAGTCTGTGTGTCCTCTATAATATTGTTTAAACTGTCTTCACACAAATATAGTACCAAAGTCATTGGACATTTTCTCTTTTTAACATTCTAATCTTTGGAGGGAGCATGGAGGGAGCATTAAATGTAATGTTGCTTTTACGCACACCCTACCTCTCCACTTAGATTAGAAAAAAGAAAAAGCACTGAACCATCTAAGGATGAAAGACGACTGTCAGTAAACTTTGTCATTGCTTGGAAATATCTTCATGATTTGAAATAGTTAAACTAATCGTTAACATTTTTTAAAAACTTATATATTTATTTGTTGAATGCAAAATAATTACTTATTTTATCTTTCGTTCTCATTCTACTCCCAGCTGATCATTCAGGTAATAGTTCAGATTAGTTATTTTAATCAGACGTAAAATTAAAATAAATTTAATACGCATTTTCCAAGTACCATTCTATAATTCAACACAAATGAAACGTAACGCCCAGTATGTTATTTTTTCAGCAACGAAACTTATTGATAAGAAGAAATTTAAACTTTTCTTCTGACTAAAAATAGTGTGCGAATTCGTGTTAGAATTTGCAATAAGTTTACTATTGTGTATTAAAACAGGCTTTGTCTTTTTTTGCAGAGTCAGAGTATGTGACTGAGGTAGCAGTTACGACTCATCGAGAGGTCTTTAATAATGGTTAGTATTCAAGAACTTTATATAGGGCGGAAGATGATCTTCTGACTATCGGACCAATATTTCTTCCCCTTTCAAGTTACATTTTGCTTAATCATGTTTCAAAATGCTCGGTCTTTAAAGTTGTACACTGTTACAACTGCAGAATAAGGTCCCTTATCATTTAACACTCTTAATAAGGGTAAAAAAAAATTTTTTGGAGCCCGTTTTTTCATTCCTCGTTTTAGAGTTAGTCTGTTTTTCGCAGATATATAGGTCTATAACCACAAATATAAATGATTACTCTAAATGCTAAACATAAGCTTGTCAATGTTTCTAAAAAAGAATTCGCTAAGAGTGCAGACAACACTGGTTAAATCCCGATGGCGGTTTGCGAAGTAACTTCTCTTGAAGATATTTTTTGGATCGAATGAAATAAAAACGAGTTAAAATTCCCGTTATTTAGTTTGTATTTTTTTTTTAAAAGCTGTTATTAAACAAGGTGGACTGAGTTCTGTTTCAATTAAAAACTGAAAACGACAGTTGCAGTGCTTAAAACTGTAATTCTAGTCATGTCCTGTTTTTTTTTTTCGTTTTTAAAGCTTATAGATCCAACTATAGCGATCATAAATTATTTTTTGAAAAATTATTTGGCACCACCCCTTTGCTCTCTAACGCTTAAGTCATCATTGCAATCTTCGGTTTGCGATTAGTTAAATTGTCCGTTTGGGAGTAATTTATTAAATCTGAGTTACGATCAGAATATAATTCGCTGAACCTCGAAGAAAAAATAAAACACAGTGAAAATACATAGTTGAGTTATTACAGTTTCGAAGAGCTCCCCCCCCCCCCCTACCATCCGCCAAATTTCAATTAACTTGTATCAAGCTTTACAGAAATCAGAGTCATAACAAAACTGCCGTTTTGAACGTTTGAAAAGTAGTCATGTTTATTCACTACAGTACCATTTTGCTCTTAATTATGAGCTTCAAGTGAGTCTAAATTAAAATTTTAGATGAAGGGGGGGGGGTATATTACGTATGTTATAATCTGTTTGAACTAACAGTTAAAACTGGAGCAAGTTTTTTCCGTTACTCTTTTAAACACAATGTTAAGTGATGTGGGATTTCATTCATGCCCTTGTTAGTAGATTTTTTAAATTTATAACTTAATTACAAAAAAAGACTAAAATAAATAAGATTTTAAAAATAAATTTTTAAAAATTATAAGTGCCTCCGAGGTGAACCCCCCCCCCCCCGGGTCCAAAGTAATTTTTGAACTAACTTTAATGACTGTATTTGCTATTGAGTCTCTTTGTCGAAATAGCGTTAAATTTATACAAAATTTGAACTTTGACAATATTTTTCTATTTAATCTATAGAGATTATGCACAATTTCTAACGAACCCCCGAAGGTAGTATTGACTCATCAATGTATTAAGCCCCACAAACTTTGTGCTCCAGTAAAATGTCAAGTATTAAATGTTAGTGCAAATAACATGCTGAGACTAAAAAAAATTATTTTAGTAGACTTTATGCAAATGGATCGGATATATGCCTATACCTTTTGGTTAAAGATGTAATGCTGCAACAATTTTCCAAAACTTGTTTTAATTTATTATATTAAGGGGATTCGGTACCCTGTATATTGGTATTTGAAAAAGAAGTGAGAAATTTTTTTACATAGTCAACTGTTAATTTCTTTTTTCAGTTTGCATGTTTCATGAAAAATGTATTAGTCTGACAAAAAACTTTAAGGCACTCTTTTGATAAATTGGACACCCCTTAAACTTAGGATCAAAAAATCATTTGAATGATTTTTTTTTAACCTTAAATACAAGTTTACAAAAATGAGTTGTAATTGTTTCATTATGAGAAAATATTACAGATCAATATTTAACCTAAGTAAAATTTATAAGGCCACCATAAAAAAAGCATATAGGGACAAAAAATCACATTTATAAGCTTGTGTAGGAGCCATTTCTCCGAATTACTTCAAATATTCTTGTTTCTATGAATGAACCTCGTTTTTGAGATAGTTAGGGATGTATTTTGTACCATTCATCTTCGATAGTAGATTTCAGCTCTATTATGATGAAAAAAAAAAGCTACTCATTTGCATAAGCTCTTCTTGCTAAGTCACCTCATAATTTCTCTATTCGGTTAAGATCTGCAGACTTAGCTGACCATTTCGAAGTTTCAAAATTGTTGACTTGGAGCCAGTTTTTTTGTACTGTTACTTAAAGGGTCTTAGGACTTTTCGTGTGTTACGAGCATGCAAAAAGGGATATATATTCAAAAAAATTTATCTTATTAAGGAAACATTTTACAAAGCTGATTCTTTTATGACTGCAAATACACATATGAATGTATGATGTAGTACCTTCAAATTGGATTTTCATTCAAAATAATTAAGACTATGATGCAAATTTTATGACTTTCCTCGAAATCGTGAAAAGTGAGCATTTCGCTCCGCGCATGGTTTTGAAGTAAACAATGGACTTATATTTCCCAAAAGGGTTTTAAATTCACCTAAGTGTCACAATAAGATGATATACACCTTTGTTTAGCTCATAAAGTGGTAAATATTTTTATTAGCTATACATACTAAAATTTTAATAAAAATCAGAATTTTGATATAAAAACTTTATTTAAAAAATATTTTTCAACTACTTTTACTTAAATTGATGTATAAGTCCTAGAATAGGTCCCACTAAATATGTACACAAAATTTCAGAGCAATAGAACAATTTTTTTTAATATGATGCACACAATCAGAAATTTTAAGTTTTGAGAAAAACGCGTTTGAAGTTAAAACTCTTTTTAAAAATAAAATTAAAGTGCTTACATACTCCTAAAACTCTCCAGCAGCATAAACTTCATCTTCTTGCAGAAATCTTTCTTTTTCAATAGCATTTTTAAGTTTTTTGGCTTTACGAGCTTCATGCGACGAGTTTGAAGAACGTTTCTTCGACACAACTCGAACTTTGTCAGCATTTAGGCAAAACGAGTGCAAACTTTTAGCTATTTTCAAATTCAGTTCCTTGTGAACATGTAAAATACCTTGCTGTCCATCATTAAATGTAATAGTAGCTAAATTTGCAGCAATATCAACTGCTGTCACACTAGATCCCGTCACTTTGGGACAATACTTCCACACGACAGAATTGTAAGATTCATTCGCGTTCTGCGTTCTTCCTCCTAAAAGTTTTACGTGGGATAAGTCTCTGAAAATTGGCTCAATGGCCACCATAACAGCTTTATGCAAGGGGTTTTTATGTTTAAATTGTTGCACTTCATTGTTTTCAACTGCAGCATTGTATTTACACCAGCTATTTTGTCCCTTAGGGCATAACCAATGCATAGGTTCTGCGTCGGGGTCTTTGACCGGAAGATGTTTTTTTGCTGGTAGGATTCATAGCAGAAAATACTAATAACAAAGCGTAAAAATGCGATACCAAAAGCCGAACAAAGTACAAATTCGCCTCTGTTTAAAAGCAAAACAACAAAAGTTTAGATGTTTTCATCCTGCGTTATCAATAAAAATAATTGTAATGGTTTTGCATGTGGAATATGCGAAAAAAACATGAGAAATGAAACACCTGGCATGTTCAAATGGGCGTGGCGCTAGTGATTTAAAGGTCCAAAACGTAAACAAACGTAAACAACACTTTATATTTTATTTAATAACTTCAAAAGTACTTTGACGATTCTTAAAAGTTTGGTACCAAACTGTTCAGAAAAGTAGACAACAACATATATTTTTTGCAAAAAATTGAAATTTTTGAAGTTAAAAAGTCCTTAGACCCCTTAAATGAATAGGTGCATTGTCTTGCTGGTACTTCCAGTTTTCTTCCGCAGTAAATTCAGCATTTGGTTAAAATATGACTTGCGAGAACATTTTTATATGCTTGTGAATTCATTTTATTCGAAACAAACGAATTTAAGCCCATACCATTAGAAGCAAAACACCCCCAAGTCATGACAGAGCCTCCACATTGGCGATTGGAGATGATTTCTTTTCTTCAATCATGCCAATAGTACTTCCATCCGTCTAGTTCTTGAAAATTCTACATTTCATCAGAATTGTTTTTATATCCGATGGTTATCCCAGGTCATGACTTTCTATCTAAAGTTCAAACGCTTTATTTTGCGCCTATTCAGTAACTAGGGCTCACCTAACTTTGCTGCATAAATAAAACTTGCACACCTTCAAATAGTGTTATCTATCGTCTTTTGACAAACATTTAAGCCTCTGGGAGAATAATTTTCCGGGTTGAGTAACTTTCCAGTTGATGTAATTTGTCACTCTTTCATCACGCGAGAAAAGCGCAAGGTTTTCCATCCATGTTTTTTTTTTTCATAATTGTCATTCAATCCTAATAAAGTATTGGCAAAAGTCATCGATCTTCCTATTTTTTTTGCAATATTACGGCTACTCATCCACGTTGAATAAAAAGCTTCAATCTGCTCTTTCACGATTAGTAAACTTCTTAACTTTCGATATCTTCACAAAGAGCACCAAAACGTCGAAGAAACTAATGAAAAAACGACAAGTTGAATAGTTTTCACAATCTTATTAACTGATGTGTAAGAAATACTGGTGGCTTTAAAGTTGTTACTCTGGCTGAAGTGCAAACTTTGAATATACCACTCTATTACTGGTAGTTAAATATTCGACAAAATTTGTCTGTTGCATTATTTCTTACAATGAACATAATAATCCAGTAATATTAAAATCCTTCAATTTTCCCGTTTTCTCTTGGTTTTTATTTTTTACTGGCCTCTTTTACTCAGGCTGTATTTGTGGTCATCACAACTATTGCATTCCGTTGTTATACTTCCAGTTTTTGTATGTATGAAGTAGGTGTAAGTGAATTGCGGTAAAGCTTTTTGATCAAGTTATTGAGAAAAAATATATACATTTGTAGATACTTACACTGAATATTACAATGAATACATTACATGTTATTCATCTCAAATTATCACGCGTACAGTAAAGTGTTTGAAAATTCTGCCAGTGAAGACAGTCCTGTATAACCGGAAGCAAGTTTATTTGCTCATGTATTATCTTTATTTTTTCGAAATAAAGATAATACATCTGGGAAATTTCTACTGCTTGTTAAAAATGACCTAATCGAAGCATATGAGCAAACCAAAATTGTTAGGGACATTTCAGGAAAATAACGTTATACTCCAATTTTTAGTTAAAGGATATATGCAAAAGTTTTAGTTTTTGTGAAGTTGTTATAGTTTCACAGGTTCTCACGCGGGTAATGATCTAATGTAATGACTTTAATGTATCTATGAATAATGCACATGCATGACTAATTCTAATCTGGCAACGTTAAGTGAAGTCTTTTTGTAATGTAATGACTTTTCCAAAAAGGAATATACTTTGTAAACGGTGTTGAAAAAGGGGTTGACTTTTTAACTATTTATTTTTTGACAAAAGTCTTTATAATGCACAAATCTTCATACTGCACAAACAATTCTTTCTTATCGTATGTGAGCACAAAAGTAGTTTTGATTTTTTTTAGAATTGAATATTTTCTGTAATATCATGCATCGGAATCTCATAACTAAATTTATTTTGACAGATCCAGACCCATACCAAGCTCCCTCACCTCCCCCTACTGTTGACCCCGAAGTGGTCAAACTCAGGAAGAAGAGGAAGAAGGCCAGGGACGCCGCTCGTCAAAAAAGCGACGAGCGGTTGGAGCAGTTAAAGGCTGCAACGGATGAAGCGCAGGTGGTGACAACAGAAGTCAGGGCCGTCACAGCTGAAGCAAGGCAGGTAAAAGGGGAGCTCGTCCAGGCAACTACAGATGGAGTGGCGACGAAATCTCAGGTTGAATCAGCATCATCTGAACTGAGAATTTTGCTGGAACGCATGCCAGCCTCGAGGGAGGAGGAGGTCATGGAGTCTGCACCATACGTAGATCCAACTCCACCAGGCCTGGCAAATATCGATAACACCAGGAGGCGCTTGATATTTGGGGACTCATCGGTGTCTGAGTCCGTGGCGCCATCGGATACAGACTCGACTCCGAAAGAAAAGGCTCCCAAAACCACCATTGCTGCTCCTGCTGCAGCAGTTCCTTCGAGTGGCTCCCTCGATCCTTCCGACACGGACTCGACACCGCCTGTTTGCTTGTCATTTCTTGCACCTGCCTTGCCCATTTTCACCACCACAACCACCGCTCCCATGTTGTCAACCAGTGGCTCAATAGACCCATCCGACACCGACTCGACTCCAGCTTCCACCAGCTCTTTCCTTGTACCTGTCTCCACAGTTTCAGCCCCTACCACTGCAGCTCCTCGGATGTCCACCACTGGCTTTGTCGTGCCTTCGAACAGGGATTCCACTCGACCAGGAAGCAGCTCTTCGGGTCTTCTGCTCGTATCGTCGCCAAAAAGAGCCGGCTCTGACTCCCAAGGTATGCCCTTTTTCTTATTTTTCGAACAATGTTTCTTAAGTCCCTCCCGCATTACTTTAGTACAGAGTTATTCTACCCAAATTCTACAATATCTGTTTTTAATGTTTTTTGACACGAAAGAATATTTCTTTCTCGACCTTTCCGGGTGAATTTGTACCAAAATGTCCACTCTTTTCAGCGACTGTTGAACTGAGCAAGTTTCCTGTTAAGTAAATCTTTAAATATTTCCTTTTTTCGTAGTATTTCTGCATGATACAGTTATGCTTGAAAACTATTCAATATTTACTCGTAGATTTGTCGAAATTTAGCGAAATTTGTTGAGACGACAATACTTCCTTTCATTATGTAAAAGGAAGTAAAAACAGTGTGGTTGTTTTAGTATTGTTTTTTATTATAAAACTTTTTAATCGCTTGTTATGCCGATCATATTTTGATTTATAATGCCTATTGTTCCACCACGTTGCTTTAGTTGGATGCCCTTACATTTATAAGATCACATCTATCTTTTTTCTTGATTTTAATAACCCCGAAACACGTGTCAACTATGTTTTACGATTTTTTTTTCTCGTTTTAATATTCTTGGTCAGATTCTTTTCGATACTTGGGTATTGTGCGTCTCAGAATTTGGAGCTCCAATTCGGAAATATTTACCTTTGTTTTGGAAACGAAAATCCGAGCCAATAACACACTTCACTAAACTCCCCTAAAACAGGTAAACATAGTCATGGTCACAGCTCAAGTAACCAGAGCTGCACTTTACTTAATTTAATCTGTGTCTGGAATGAAGATGCAAACTAGAGTATGCTATGATTAACGAAAAGTTCAAGGCAAGTACAGTAGCAACACAATTTTCATTCCGGCTTGGACCTTCGTGATATCGTGCCTAATCAACACCATGAAACACATCAAAGAATCCCGTACTGATGAAATCGATGCGCGTCTCGATCGCCGTAGTGATTTAAAGCAGTCTCCTTTTCCATCCTCATTATATATGTATATGTGTATATATATGTGTGTATGTATATGTATATATATGTATGTATATATATATTTATATATATATGTGTGTGTGTTAAATAAGTTACAGTCGGACCCCGATTTAACGATTCATCGGGACCGAAAATTTTTGCGTTAAATCGGGGTTATTCGTAATATCAGGGTGTGAAAAAAATTAAAAAAAAAACTGCGCTTACCTTATTTTAAATCCCTAATAAGCAACTGTGAAAAAGTATCCGTAATTCGAAAGTGCACACTTTTTATTCAGCATTTCACGACTTATTACACACTCGATAATTTTAGATTTTAAATTCCTGAGTGAGAGATGTTTGATAATTTCCTTGATACTTCACTCGAAATAGTTCTCTTTCGACTTTATGGAGAGAAGAAAATGCTGTATCATTTGCGGCCTGCTGCATGAGATGTTTTTACAGTTCCCAGACCATGTAAATCATTTGAAATTCTAAGTTTTAATGGGAGTTTCATTATCGCTTTCTGCATTAAAATCAGAATTTGTTGGTTGCGCTTCCTCGCCTATGGAATTGACGATTTCAAGATTTTTCTATTTGGGACAACATAGATATAAAATTTTGAAATAATCCAATATTTTATTACTCAAATTAACAATGATACTCGAGCCACAGAATGGTAATTTGATAATATTTTTTGGTAATGTTTGACATGCATGAAAATGCTTCGTTGTGACAGGGCCGAACTGGATCCGATCAGTTAAATGTTTTATTGGTAAGTTTAGGAGAGAAGAAACGGAAAAAATAGTCAACTATTAACTCTATCTGCTGGAGTTTAGGGTTAATCTACTCTAGTTACGGTTACAATTTCAACTATCAAAGAATCACCAACTAGAAGGCAATTTCTTCTTTAAAATGAAGAGTAGAAGCAATTTTCACTCGTCATACCTTGACGGGCGACTTTCTAGCAATTAAGTATTATTCTATCAAAGTAGATGGCGCTCGAAAACAGAGCAGCACTTAACTTTTGAAGTTACACGATAGTTTCAGGGTGGATGTTCACTAGGGTGTTCCAAAAAAGTCTATTTTTCAAGTCGTACTCCCTCTTATATTTTTCCTTTAAGGTCAAAATAATTGCAAAAAGTTTCATATAATTTCAACAACGGCATCCTGTGCTGACTTGCACCTGAAAGTGTGAATTAGTACTCTGTACATGACCGAATCTATTTTTTTTCCCGGAAGTTCGAAATTTTGTGTAGTTAAGACATTGCCCCTATAGCCTCATATGTACCACAAACGTATTTATTCAAATTAAAATTAAAAAAAAATATTTTGGTGTCCAGCAGAAGCCCTAAATTTGTAATTTTTTTAGAATCTGATTTTTTTCTCAGATTTGTTTTAATAATGTAAGTTACATTTTAAAAAGTTATCGAGCTGAAATATATAAGCCATAAAGACGGTAATAAGCTTCAAATATACATTTTTGCTTTCGTGCAATTTTTAAGTCTCCTACATAGTACTCTCAAAATATGAATTTTTCAAGTTTAAGTTAAATAGTTCATTTTTAATACATTATTCTTTTAGTATTCATTTGAAAGTTTTTATTTGAAAATGCGTTTGCTAATTTTTGAACTTGATATTTTATTGAAATTTAAACGGTATATTTTTAAAGATAAATCAAAAATATAAGTTTTTGAAAAATATATAAATAAAATTTTAGGCTTTCTGATAGAGAAATATTTTTGTGGGGCTATAAGGGGCAACGTTGTATCAAAAAAAAAAAATATTCGGCCGATATTAAACAGGGCTGGTTCACTTTCATGCACGGGTTGCCGTTGTTCAAATTATATGAACTTTACTGTACTTTTTTACAACGGTCTTAACCTAAAAGGGAAAAAAATAGAGGGTGTGCGACTCGAAAAGTAGACATGCGATTTTTTTTGGGGGGGGGGGGGGAGAGACACCATTAAGTTCACACGTGGAGACCAACTTCTGTGATAGACCTTTGAAAGGTTAATTATAATTGGCGGTATTATTGTTGATGTGCTGATAGATGCAATGGGGAAAACGCGATTTAAATAGCAATGGAAAGGGGCCATGAAATATTTATGAGGAAATGAACCTCCTAAAAGTAATATTTTATGCTGATAATATGAGACTATTGTTTCAAATACTTCGAAGCATTCAATATAAGTGTTGGAATAATAATTGCTACTGTAAAGACTTGAAATAAGTGTGCAGATCAAAAACCAATTTTATTCATTTCTACTGCTTCTTAATTTAATAAATCTCATGTATTTTTTTTCCCTCCAGCAGGTGGTTCTGCTTCTCCACGCAGATCTCCAAGATTGAAAGCAAAAGCGGCTAAGTCGCCTGAAGTGACTCCTGTCAAATCTCCCACAAGAAGGAGAAAAAGCCAAGACGTAAGTTGTGTTAACGTACTTGCATTTATTTTGTACTCGCGATCCAATTAGGAATTTTGAAGTCTGTAGCATCTGGGGCTTATACCGACCACCTTCAGGAATATGTAACGCTTAAGTAATTCCCTTAATAAAACATAACCAGTTCTTAATTTCGTCCCATAGATGTATGTGCTGTTGCCCCAAATTTATGTGTCTTTGTTCTGGTTTGTCTTAAGTAAATCCCAAAATGCAGTCTCTTGTGAATAAGCTTTTTATGGTCTGAGCAGTACACGAAGGCACCAAGTAGGTGATTAAGCTTTTCAGTATACATATTACGTATAAATGAACGCAATCGCGAACCACAGTTGAAATTCTCATCTTTCAGTTCGAATTGCTTCTATATAACTGTGTCTCTTTCGCGAATTGTTTTAAAAGAAAATAGCTACGTTAGCCTGTATAAGTTAAAAGCGTTCCCGTAGAAGACGAATATTTCACTTTTCTGGAATTATTCTCTAATCGCTTTCCTTTCTTTTGACTTCCGCGGCACTCAGTAAGCAGAATGCTCACCAAGATAACAGCTAAGAACTTACATAGGGTTTCATTTTTTTCTAAATGACATTTTAGAGCACTATGACTTTGTTAGAGACGCCAAGAAAAGAACATAATTCACACTGGAAATCACAAAGTCACTCTGAAAGGCATAATTTAGTTATTAAGCTTAGTTTTCTGGGATTTTGATTAGTAATTTCGGGCAAATCGCAAAGTTGTATCCGTTGCTGAATCTTGTTGCAATTCTATTACTGCTTTCTGTTGTCAAAAAGCAAAGTGATATAATTTTTGAAAAAAATATTATGTACTATCAGGTGTTTGTAATGGATTTCAATACATAAATTCCACGAATTTCTTAATTTTAAAGAAAATAAGAAATACCCGCCGTTTTGTAAACTACAAAATTACAGTGAGGTGGATTTAAAATTTGACAGCTAATTTAAACCAGAAGCTCAGAAACTTCTACTCTTCCATTAATTGGAGTTAATGCGTTCTTAATTAAGAAACAAGTTCCTTTTGAAATCCATACAATAGGAAGAGAAATTTAGGCAGTGTCATTTTTTGACTTCCTTGATTTTTTTTTATATGTGAAAAAAAGTCTCGAAAATTTTCTGCCTTCCAAAAAAGTTTGTTCACTCTGTATAATTTCCCACAGTTTTGAGATTTTGCAGCGCTGTTTTGGCAAAACGACTAAAAGGGAAATTACAGGGCGCTGTTAATTCTTTTCAGTAACATACCTACCTCACTGATTTAAATGCCGAGTTCTCTTATTAACCGACGTCAAAAAAGGTATGAGGTAGTGAGAAGCAAAGGGATGCAAGTGGACTATCTTAAGTTTCGAATAAAACGCGTTTAAAGATCAGATCCTAGGTAGGCTTTCATTGAATTCTTTTTCCGAATCATGCTGTACAGCAGCACCTGCTAAGGCTATTAGTACAATTTTTTGCCCCAAGACAGGGGAGAGGTTCCCCCATTCGTACTGGTTAGCTCCAAATTTTTAATTTTTCTACTTGCATCCCTTTGCTTCTCACTACCTCATTGGTATTCGTGTGCAGCTTTTGAGGGGGGTCTTCAAGATATTAAGGGGAGTGCGCTCTTGCGCACCAACTAAAAATCGCAGATGTATTAATAATTATTGGTCATCTCAAAGTCTGAATAAATTATTCTTTGAAGCTAGCAGGAAATTCTTTTAGTATAATTGCTCTAGTCGTATTTTGTTTATTATAAATAAGGAAGGAGTGAAAAAAACTCTTTTTTTTAAGAGTTGCTATAGTGCGGAAAAGTTGCAACTGGTGAAGACTTGAACAGAAAAAGTTTTGAAATCGGAAAATATTTTCCGATCACGCAATGAGCCTGAAAATTTTGGAAAATAGAAAATTTTGTTTTTTTACGAATTTTTTACAAAATTTTGTGTTAAGAATTTTATGGTCTAAGATGGAAAAGTTGCGATTGGTGCAGCCTTGAGGAATTAAAAAGAAATATTTGAATCGAATAATTCCTTCGAATTCAAGAACAGGTCTAAAAAACAGATGAAATTGAAGATTTCAGCTTTTTTTATGTGATTTAAAAAAAAATGCCCCCCCCCCTTTCTTAATAATATAGGGAAAACCCTTTTAAAAAGCAATATATTACACAAACATTTATTTCTCGATTTTGAATGTATCTTCCAACCGTGCAGAAGTCCCATTTTTTACTAATATCCATTTTCAGATAATAGAAGATTATAAAATGTTCAGCAAAATTTCTACCACTCGCTACACAAGTCTTATTGTTTTAACTGTTGTTGAATCTAATAATAGTATTTTTTGGAAACTTGAGGATAATTTATTCTGGATTTTAATGTTTCTCTTATGTAATCATTTCTTGATTTGAATTTGCAAACTTGAAGCGAAGTCTCCGTCACTAGCTTCACGCATCTTTCGGCTGCTTGCGTAATGGCGGGGAATAATTTTATGTGTCTGTAGTACATACCTGTTTTAATAGAATACTTACTTACTTCGTTGGAAACATTTCAAAGTAAAAATGGTGGATATAACTTTGTCGTGCTCCAAGCAATCATCTCTGTAACCGGTGGTTTCGAGATTAAGGGATGGAATTAGAAAGTTTCTGATGTTTTTTGCCTTTAGAAACCTACCTGGTTTTTCAAATCTTTTTGATACTCTAGTTTTTACATAGAGCATTAAAAAACATTGGCAATTTTTTTTAAAAAATCGTAAAAACAAAATTTTCCATTTTTCCGATCCGATTTCCATTTTTTTTTAATTTTTCAAGTCTTCACCAATCTCAACTTTTCCGCGCTATAGAAACTCGCAAAAAGAAATTTCGTTTTTTTTTTTTCACTCCACGCTATTATATATGCAACATCTCAGTAGATAGATACTATGTTTCTGAAGTGGTATTGATCTATAACGAGCTAAGTAAAGATAAATGTGACTTTTATTAAGTGTTACATGACACGGATTATTGTGAAAAGTAAATTAGCTAAGGAAACATTTAAGATTTGAATGGTTCTAATTAAATTAGCACACAAATGAATCCTAGAGAGGAACAAGGGTTAGTTTTTAGTGCCAAGGAAATTTTAGTTTAGAAAATTTTAGTAAGTCAAGGAAAAATAATTTTTAGTTGCCAAATTTATAAAATTTTATGCGCATTCAGAGTTTCTTTTTTTAACAGACTTCAAAGAATTACGTTCTCAGTTCGTCGGAATCTATGTATCTCTCCAATAACTTGAACACGCATAGACAAATTCGGAAAATTCTTTTTTTTTTTTTTTTCTCGTTTGAAAGGTATACTTCCCAGGTGATACCATGGTCATAAAGTCAGTATCTGAAGATGGGATTATTGAAAAATCAACAAAACTCTTCAAGTTCTATGGGCAAAGCGATTTCTGTTGTTTTTTAGTGACTCATGCATTTGCTTTCGGAAAGCATACTTTAAACAAAGTCGAACTGATGATTAAGACAATTTTCTTAGTAAATAATAACGCAATTGAAACAGCCCTTCAGTCTTCAGAAGTCTGAGACGCTCCGCTCTATTTCTGCATTTTGCTTAAACAATAGCGATAATAAATATTTTTCTTTCTAGGGAGGCTCAGATAAGGAGGACTCTCCAAGAAAAAGGAGAAAAACGTAAAGGTTTTTTTTCCAAGGTAAGCTTTCATTCATTCCCTTGTCACTGTTTCATAAGGAAAGCACATTGGTTAAATACATGCCCTAATTGTAATTTGCTAACTAGAGATTTTAAGATTAAAGAAGATAGATATGGTTACTACCCATACGCTAATGAAAAATTAATTGGCGATTCACAGCGTACCTCCTTTACAAAAAAGTCTCACAAATTACAGGTTATTTATTCTCTACACCATGCTTGGGTTTTGTTCATGTGATGAAACATATCGTGTCGGAAAAATACCTTAAGCATTATGCATTTATTGCTTTAGGCCTTACAGAGCTTAGCGTTATCACATAGAGAGCCGAAGATAAATCATGTCTTGTCTATGCGTAACATTTACATAAATTCACGAAATATTTAAATCGAAGCTTGAAATGAGCTTGAGTAAAAATTAGTAATAAATGTAACTAAAATTACTACTCATTAGATATGGAAATTAAAATTGCGACTTCACACTTGGGTTTGAACTCATGGATTCATCTAGGATACTACTGGCTTAAAGTTCTCTTGACAGGTTTTAAAAAACGGATTTTTATTTGTAGTTTTGAAAATATTATTCCTTGTATCAGACTTTTCCCTCATTAGTTACAGCTGAAGTAGTTATTTTACTTAAAAGTGCTCTAAGAGTTAATTTCATACTTGATACTACTTTTGAAACTAGTTTTGAAGTTTGACTTGAAAGTATAAATTACACATAGCTGTTAATATATTGGCAAGCTGTTCGTAACTGATAACAAATGTATGCTGCGTACTTTCAGAACTAGTTGTTGCTCTATGTGTAGATACTTCTCAGCTTAAGTGCATTATTGCCACCAATGCTTTTAAGCAATTAATATGTATGTAAAAGTGCATACAATATAAAAAATGAAAAAAATCTTTCTGACTGAGAAAGTTATTGAGCCATAATTTGGTTCAAAGGAACAAACAAGTTCAAAGGAGTGAAGCCTAAGTTAGATCACCCACGATCAACTGAAAATATCATAAATGTCGATTTACGCAATAACTCTTTTTGGTTAAAAGATAAACAAAATCGCTATTTAATTTTACCAGTGGAAAGACATATTGACTACGAGGACCAGCAGGATGCGCTTAAAATAACACATTCTCAACGTAAAACTCGCATAGAAAAAAAACCCTGAGAAAACCTAGATTGCAACTCGAGGCAATTGAATGTTCGAGGGATGATTGCGGCTTCCACGTTCTCTCCAGATGAGAATGCAATGAGAATCGTTACTCAGACTGAATCTGCTCTCATCTGTAAAGAGTACTCGTCCCCATTCATTGTCTCTCCAATTCCGGTGTTCCCGGCACAACAGAGAACGCCGCCTTCGATGGTCAGGCGTTAGAGGTACACACCATATAGGGCGTCGGGCAAACAGACCATCACAGTGCAGTCTTCTGGTCACGGTATAACGCGACATCGGACGTCCAGTCGCCTGTGTCGTGTGTCTAGCGATTTCTCCCGCTGTCTGCCGCCTGTTTCTTCTGGCCTGTAAGACAATATACCGGTCATCTGCGGGTGTGGTTCCTCGTGGACGACCACTACTGAACCCCCGGATAGCTGTTCCTTTAGTTTCAAATTGTTTCCAAAGTCATGAAACGATACTGTGAGCAATTCCGAACTCTGCAGCCACGCTTGTCACACTGCGGCTTTCCTCCAACTTCCCAATGATTCGACCTCGGGAAAAAGCAATCAGATGTCGTCTAACCTCACTTAATCTCCTGATTGCTCTTTCTGTCCGCTCTGCCTGTTCGTTCAGCTGATATGCTAATTTTTCGACTTCGTCCTTAATTTTCGCGCACCAGTGTCTATGAAAAGTTCTTTAAATTGATTTACCCATTCATGAACAACGAGTTAGTCTTTTTAATTTGCATGGTTTTATTTTTCTCGACTCGGGGACAAGTTTTGTTCATTATTAAATGTTCCCAAATTGTGTTTTTACACTTTTCGTAGCGTGGATTCTGAGTGGAGTTCACCGGACCTGTGGCGTGCTCTGTGGCTGGAGTCCGCCGGACCTGTGGCGTGCTCTGTGGCTGGAGTCCGCCGGACCTGTGGCGTGCTCTGTGGCTGGAGCCCGCCGGACCTGTGGCGTGCTCTGTGGCTGGAGTCCGCCGGACCTTTCGCGTGCTCTGTGGCTGGAGCCCGCCGGACCTTTCGCGTGCTCTGTGGCTGGAGCCCGCCGGACCTTTCGCGTGCTCTGTGGCTGGAGCCCGCCGGACCTTTCGCGTGCTCTGTGGCTGGAGCCCGCCGGACCTTTCGCGTGCTCTGTGGCTGGAGCCCGCCGGACCTTTCGCGTGCTCTGTGGCTGGAGCCCGCCGGACCTTTCGCGTGCTCTGTGGCTGGAGCCCGCCGGACCTTTCGCGTGCTCTGTGGCTGGAGCCCGCCGGACCTTTCGCGTGCTCTGTGGCTGGAGCCCGCCGGACCTTTCGCGTGCTCTGTGGCTGGAGCCCGCCGGACCTTTCGCGTGCTCTGTGGCTGGAGCCCGCCGGACCTTTCGCGTGCTCTGTGGCTGGAGCCCGCCGGACCTTTCGCGTGCTCTGTGGCTGGAGCCCGCCGGACCTTTCGCGTGCTCTGTGGCTGGAGCCCGCCGGACCTTTCGCGTGCTCTGTGGCTGGAGCCCGCCGGACCTTTCGCGTGCTCTGTGGCTGGAGCCCGCCGGACCTTTCGCGTGCTCTGTGGCTGGAGCCCGCCGGACCTTTCGCGTGCTCTGTGGCTGGAGCCCGCCGGACCTTTCGCGTGCTCTGTGGCTGGAGCCCGCCGGACCTTTCGCGTGCTCTGTGGCTGGAGCCCGCCGGACCTTTCGCGTGCTCTGTGGCTGGAGCCCGCCGGACCTTTCGCGTGCTCTGTGGCTGGAGCCCGCCGGACCTTTCGCGTGCTCTGTGGCTGGAGCCCGCCGGACCTTTCGCGTGCTCTGTGGCTGGAGCCCGCCGGACCTTTCGCGTGCTCTGTGGCTGGAGCCCGCCGGACCTTTCGCGTGCTCTGTGGCTGGAGCCCGCCGGACCTTTCGCGTGCTCTGTGGCTGGAGCCCGCCGGACCTTTCGCGTGCTCTGTGGCTGGAGCCCGCCGGACCTTTCGCGTGCTCTGTGGCTGGAGCCCGCCGGACCTTTCGCGTGCTCTGTGGCTGGAGCCCGCCGGACCTTTCGCGTGCTCTGTGGCTGGAGCCCGCCGGACCTTTCGCGTGCTCTGTGGCTGGAGCCCGCCGGACCTTTCGCGTGCTCTGTGGCTGGAGCCCGCCGGACCTTTCGCGTGCTCTGTGGCTGGAGCCCGCCGGACCTTTCGCGTGCTCTGTGGCTGGAGCCCGCCGGACCTTTCGCGTGCTCTGTGGCTGGAGCCCGCCGGACCTTTCGCGTGCTCTGTGGCTGGAGCCCGCCGGACCTTTCGCGTGCTCTGTGGCTGGAGCCCGCCGGACCTTTCGCGTGCTCTGTGGCTGGAGCCCGCCGGACCTTTCGCGTGCTCTGTGGCTGGAGCCCGCCGGACCTTTCGCGTGCTCTGTGGCTGGAGCCCGCCGGACCTTTCGCGTGCTCTGTGGCTGGAGCCCGCCGGACCTTTCGCGTGCTCTGTGGCTGGAGCCCGCCGGACCTTTCGCGTGCTCTGTGGCTGGAGCCCGCCGGACCTGGGGTTGCATCGTCTCGACTGGATTTCGCCAGACGCTTTCTAACCTCAGTGCAGCGATGTTTATCACAGGTGATGGCAATGAGATATATTACCAGTAAAGTTTTTTGTTTAATTTTTTAAGCCTTTTGACAGCCACTACAAAAGTTTTAAATGCATAAATGAATATTACTTATATAGTATATTTTCCTCTTTCAATTTAAATTTATAAAGACAGCCCACTGTAAAGCCACCTTGTAGATCTCGCAGTCTTTCTGTGCTGACTTAAAAGGAAGCTATAAAATTAAGTAGCAAGTAAAAGGCATTGTTTTTAACTTATTTTTTGGATGATTAGAGTTTCTATTATTTTGAGGTTTCCGTTATGTTCGAACATTACAACTTGTGCTTGCTCTTTGTTTAGGTTTTACTTGCAATATAAATATTAAGGAAATGAGAAATTATAAAAATGATATTATGAAAATGAGTTCGATTGTTTATCTTGGCATTGAAGACTTAGCTCTTAGTTATTTCAATATTCTGATCGGTTAAGCTATTTTGTTAAAAATCAAAACGTATTTTACTCATATTAGCAGCACTAAACAGTTAACCTTTTAAGCAGATTGTTTTAACTTTTAACATGATACTGAAGGAAAATCAAATATTGTTGCCTGATTCTTGCATAAAATTGATATTTATTCTGCTTTGCTCCAAAAATATTTATTTTCGTAACAATATTTACATTACTGTGCAAATTGAAAAACCATTTCT